>NC_060287.1:16988606-17110800 GCF_021613505.1 Equus quagga | reverse complement strand
GGGATATCATTTTCAAGATTAGGTTAAAGAAAGGCTATGGCTTTGTTAGTGTCTCTCTGAGGAAAGCTACCTGCCATGTTTTGATCTGTTCCATGGAGAGTCCCATGTGACCAGAAACTAATGTCTCTGGTCAACAGCCATCGAGGACCTATGACCCACCAACAGCCACTTGAGTGAGCTTAGAAATGGATTCTCCCCTAGTTAAGATGAATGTGGCTCTGGCCAACAGATAGACTATAAATTTGTGACTCAGCTAAGCTATCTACAGTGTCCAATCCCAGAAGCTGAGATAATATTTGTTCTTCTATGCCTGTAAATTTTGGGATAATTTACAACTCAGGCGATAACTAATACATCTATATACTGATGACTAACAACAAGAAGCCACCATTATGTACACTTGCCAGAGGAACTGGCTAAGGTTCTAACTTCCTCCTGAGGTAGCCGGCTGAGTCCAGTTACTGTAAGTCAGAGCTTCAGGTGTGATAAGTGATAAGTGACCAGTGAGGGGGAGGAGAAGAGGAAGATCAATAAGTAAATGTCTTACAACCCCCGCCACCAGCGTCCAAAAGGAAGATTCCAAGATGTGATGGTTCCACTTGAACTGTCGTCAGAAGTCCCCAAGATGGAGCAGTCAGCTGTTTTTTCAAGAACCAGGGCTAGCTGGGAATGCACTTTCTGGTATTGGCTTTCTCTCCTTTGCACCCTCTTTGCTCTTTCTTCATTCCATCTGCGATGGCATTACCCTCCCCAAAAAAACTTTAAACCATAAGCTTTTGCCTCAGTTACTCTTTTTCAGGAAGTCTCTCTGCAGCAAATATATTCCTTAATTATACTTCTAAAAAATAGAAGTACACGTGGGAATTCACCAAGACATAATTTTAATTATCTTTAGACTTGCTGTAAACTTATATTTAACTAATATATTATATATTTAACCTATTTTAGCCACAAGAGAGCTATAAGGAGTGTGACAATTCTAATTTTTTCCCCAAACATACAGCAGCACAGTTCTGAAAATTTAGAATATGCTGATCTGAGGTTATCAGAAGTTTGTCATAGTTATTTCAGAAAAAACATATACAGTCTGAATGCTAAGGTTAGGTGTTAAAATAAATTAGGTACCAGATGGATACCTATATCTACCTAATGGACTAGAATATCTGCTAAGATTTTGAGAAGGTGGAATTTAAGACACGTTGTGCCAGGTTTGGGTTTAATTTAAGGTTGAAAATGAGTAAGGTTTGGCAGCATCTCTGATGTGTGACACGTTTATATGAAAATACATATTATTGCTTTATTTCTGTACTCTCTTTTGGCTGCATCTACCATATGATTAGAGATTAGAGCTGCTAAATAACGTGAGAAGTTACATAAGGAAAAATTTCAATAACAAAAGCAGCAACATCTCAAGTTTCAGAATATAAGAGAATGCTAGATTAGAGATATTTAATTTCTTCTCAAGAGCCACTGAATCACATTGGAGCATAAAAATTTAGTGGCTATATACAAATGAGAGAAGAATCACAGGAGAAAAAGGAAGTATGACGTGAAAACTTGAAACTGTGCCAGATGTGGTATAACAGATGTGAAATATCTGTGGTCGTGGTCTTAAGGAGGCTTGGAGATTTAGCATGTAATAAATTACACTTAATAGAAAAACCTCTTAAGAAAACTCAGAAAGGTGAATTCAAGCAAATTAACATTTGGAATATTGAATGGTTCACAGGAGGCATAGTGCTAAAGAGTTATTATACTGAACTTAATCATGGTTCCAATAACATAAGGCAGCAATATATACATACGTTTACACAAATAAGAGACTTCTATGTCATATTCTCAATGTGGTCTTAAAGTTTCTAAGCAAATTTTGTTGACAGATACAAAATATTCTTAAAGCAGTGTTTATAAAGGATAAATACTCCAAACTTCAATTTATTGTTTAGCCTAGTACTTATCTTACCGTAGTTTTTTAACGGTTAAAGCATATTCGGAACCATTAGTAGCCATTCCTAAAATATCGGCTTTAAAAAACTCATCAAAGTAATTATGTGGCCAATATTAAATATTTTGGAAAAAATCCAGATACACTGGTTTATTGCTGTAGAATGTCTATTTTTTCAAATTTATTCCTTAAGCAAAATTTTAAATTTATCTTGATAAAATAACTATTCTGGCATTGCTGATTCAGATCATATCATTAATTGATTGGATTTCCTATCCAGAACATTCTCTATTGATTTAAACAATAATCACTGAATTAATTTTTAAAACTGTTATAGTCAACTTCAAGCTAGACTTGTATCATGTCAATGTTCTCTTACTAAAAAAAATGTTTAACTTATAGTGACTTTTTCATGTAATGTGGGTCATCGGCAAAAATAATAACCCTGCTGGCTTCATAAAATTAAAGGGTTCCAAATCATTAACATACAAAATTAATAATAAACCATTTAACATAGACCCTTGAGGGAGACCAGATGTTTCTGCTTAATTAGAGAGGACCTGACCCTAGATGACAGTATATTTCAATCACCTTTTTAAATAAGCATAAGGCCAACCTACAGAGCTTTAACACAGCACACAGTGACACGCCTAGGACTAAGGAAGCCTCAGTGAAATATCAAAACTACGCAAGGGGATAAGGAGAAAAAAACCACATTACCATAAATATAGAAACCAATCTCCCTTTATTGTCCTTAGGAAAATGTAGCATCCAGTGTTTCTGTTGTAACTATTACTGAGTGGAGAAAAGGAACAAACTCCAAATCTAAATTTAAGCATTGTAATGAGGGAAATATTGCAAACTGATATCTAATCTTAAATGTGTTTTGTGAATCTTTAAATCTAAAGGGATATAAAAAGAACCCATAAAAATAATTTTAAAAATCCAAAAAATAATAAATTTGAAAAGATGAAATGATTCCGAATATTAGCAGGCCAAATGCTAATGTTATAAAAGATGAATAAAATATATAAACCTCTTTCAAATTTGATCATGAAAAATTATAGTACAGATCCACACACAAACAAGATTAGTTATGATAAAGCAAAAGACACAAAGATAAGAGACAGAACAATAAATTTGGAAATCTAGAACAGGCTTTGGCAAAGTATAGCCCATGTAACAAATATGGCCTTCCATCTGTTTTTTTAATATAGTTTTATTAGCACACAGCCATTGTTTATGTACCATTTCTGACTGCTTTGGGGCTACAATGACAGAGTTGAGTAGTTGTGACGGAAGTCATGGGATCCACAAAGCTGAAAATATTTCTATATCCTCCCCCTTGCAGAAAAAGTTTGCTGACTGCTGACTTAGAGGAAATTGACAACTTTTGAGAGGAAAAAAGGGATAACAGAAAAGTTACACGGAGCTATAGTAAGAGCTATTAAAGAAATTAAAGCAATAGGAATAAAATAGTCACAAATAAGCAGAATTCCAGACACTTTACCATTGAATTTGCCCTATACTATTATAGATATGATATAGATAGAGCATAGATAATATATAGATATAATATAGATAATACAGATATATATAAATAGGTATAGATATTATATAGGTATAGATTTATTATATCATATAAACATGGATATTTAAAAAATAGACAAGAACAGCTTGGGAAAGATAAACTATAAGGCAGTCTTACTTATGGTCATAAAGGTAAAAATAGCTAATTAAACTACTACAAACCAAACCCAATAGCGTATGAAAGTTTAGTTATGGATAGACAATGCTTATCACAGAAAAAAATCTTTATTTAATATTAGAATTAGTTAATTTAATATAACATCTTAAAAGAATCTAGTAAAAAACCAATTAATCCTAACAATAGATCAGGGGTTGGCAAGTAAGTAATTATATTGTAAGACATAGATACAAACATAAGTATGATAAAAAAGGAAAGACAGAGACTATATATTAGATCTTAGGTTTGATTGTAGCGAGAAAAACTGTAGTAAAAATTTGCTAATATTTAGTACTTTATAGCAGTTACATAATTGCACATGTACATCACTGTAACTATATTTATGATGTTTTAAATATTTTTATTTTTCAACATCATTCGAAAGTCAAAGTTAAGTGACTTTGATGTTTTTATATGAATTCTATAAGTACCAAATATAGAATAGCACATATTAAGAAAAGGATATTATAATTTATACTTTTTCCTAGAATTGAAGAATAAAAATAGGAACATATTTAAAGTGTTATAAATACTTATCTTGATGCATTCAAATATCCAATTGATTACAATTTAACGGTGAAAATATGTCAAATTTGGCATTTAGCCTTTATGATGGAAGTTTTCCAAGTTTAACAAAAGAAAGTACAAATTAGTCATAAATATTATCTTGAATGATAAAAAACATCCCAAATAGCTGAAGATTTAATGCATGTTTGATTAGTTTATATTAATTCATTTTTGATGGACTTGATTACAGATAAATGCTACTGAGATTTTTAGGATAGTTAATGGATAGTGCCCACCAGAGTGGTAACTGGCTTAATAACTCGCAGAAATAATCTTTAGAAGGAAGTCCTACATTGTCTGCATGGAAACCTTGAATGCTACAAAAGTGGCTTTAAAAATCTATAGAGAAGCAGTGGATTTTCTAACAAATGATTTTGGAATAATTGATTCTCAATATCTGGAAAAGAAACAAATATAAAATTGGATTATTACCTTATTCTATACTAAAATACAAACAGTTATATCTAAACTAGATTCAAAAAGTGGGAAGCATAAAACAGAAAAAAATAGATAAACTTGACTATACTTTTTTTTTAATATTTGTAAACACCATAAAGAAAACTGAAGTCCCAGACTGAAAGGTAGTATTTGCCAAGCATATGTCATACAACATTGATAAAGAACTCCTGCAAAATATTAAGAAAAGACAAGTAGGAGATTTTTGGTCCTTGTCAAGGACATTCTGGCATGGGCCAAATATCTTATGGATATTTTGAGCAAGACCAAATATCAAGCATCTTTTGGTGTGGACCAAATGTCCTGCAAGGGAAAAGATTAGCAGACTTTTGGGCAAAACTAAAAATCAGGGACGTTTTGGCACAGACCAAATGTCTTATGGATGATTTGGATAAAACCAAATGTCCTGCGAGAGAAAAGACAAACATTTCAATGAAAATAAAATAGATAATTATATAACAGGCGAACACAAATGGTCAGAAGCATTACTAAAAGATTTTGTAGTCTGTCGTAGACATAGCCACAGTAAATGTTTTTTTAGACGAAGTTCATTTAATACAAATCTACATACAGGGGCTGGCCCCGTGGCTGAGTGGTTAAGTTCTCACGCTCTGCTGCAGGCGGCCCAGTGTTTCGTTGTTTCGAATCCTAGGCGCGGACATGGCACTGCTCATCAGACCACGCTGAGGCAGCGTTCCACATGCCACAACTGGAAGGACCCACAACAAAGAATATACAACTACGGGGTTTGGGGAGATAAAGCAGGAAAAAAAAAAAAGAAGATTGGCAACAGTAGTTAGCCCAGGTGCCAATCTTTGGGAAAATAAAAAAAGGAAGATTGGCAACAGTTGTTAGCCCAGGTGCCAATCTTAAAAAAAAAAAATCTACATACATGTAAGATCTTTCCACAGCTTATACTTAAAAGTAGAATTTTTTTTGTTGTAGAGTGAAACGTCTTCAAATTTCTTGCATACTATCCGTTTTGTATTCAAAGTGACTGTGTTCATTTTCTCAGGTCATTAAAATTGTTCCATATTATCAGATTATTTAATTTTAATTAAAGGTTGTGAAATGGTATTACATTACCGATGCATTTCCCCCAATACTGATGAACATACTCTTCTTTTCACAAGTCTTTTATGGAAACTTCCAATCAATTTTGGTTTTTTTCCAAAGTGCTTGTGACATTTTTCATCTTACTACAACATATGAGAGTCCCCTCTGCTCACATCCAGCACTTGTCAGAACTTTTATTTAGTTATTATTCTTATCTATTCTGGTGGGAGTGCTGTAGTATTTCACTGCAGTGTTGATTTACATTTCCTCCATTAGTAATGATTTTTTTTGTTTGGTGAGGAAGACTGGCCCTGAGCTAACATCTGTTGTCAGTATTCCTCTACTTTGTATGTAGGTCTCCGTCACAGCATGGGTTGATGAATGGTGTGTAGGTCGGTGCCTGGGATCCGAACCCATTCACCCTGGGCTGCTGAGAGAGAGCATGTGGACTTAACCATTACACCACCGGGCCAGCCCTGATTAATAATGATTTTAAGCAGCTTTTAATGTCCTTGCCCTTGGCCTTTTGCATACCATCTTGCTAGTAAATAGAAATGCAATGAATTTTTGTGTTTAACCTTACATATTGATCTTGACAACTTCAAAAAGTTTTAATAGTCTCTTTGTATGTTCCTTTGGCTATGCTACATACTGAGTTACCTGATCTGTGAATGAAGATGATTTATACTTTCCTTAAATTCTTATGCCTTTTATTTCTTTTCTTTGCTTATAGCACTAGCTAGCACCTTAAATACCACACTAAATAGAAGTGGTGATAGTGGGCTTCCTTACCTCTACCTTGTCCTGTACTTCTTGTTGAAGAGATGCTGTTCAATGTTTCAACATTTAGAATGATGCTAGTTGTGAGCTTCTTGTAAATGTGCTTTATTAGACTGAGGAAGTTTTCTTTTATTCCTAATTTGCTGAAAGCTTATATCATAAAGGAAACAGTGTTAAATTTTATCACAAAATTTTTCTCCATCTATTGGAATGATCATATTTTTTCTGCTTTATTCTATTATTGTCATGAACAAAATATATTGATTTTCAAATGTTAAATTAAACTGCAGCACCAGGATAAGCATTCTTGGGCATTATATATTTATTATCTTTTTATATATTATTGGCTTCAATATTTTGCTTAGGATTTTGTGTCTATGTTTATAGAAGTTATTGGCATGTAATTTTATACCCTTAGAGGTGTTTTCCTTTGAATTTTCCTGCATTGTATTCTTTGAGATTCTTAAATATCTGGATTTTTATTTTCAGATTTGGATGATTCTAATTCATCATTTCTTTAAATGTTTCTGTCACGTCTCTTGTAGCATTTTTTTTGAGAAAAAATAATTGGAACAATCTTCTATTTAAACATGTTTATAGTGATAACCAGTTATAAGCACTGTTTCAGTACCATTCTGGGGAAAATATAGGTGACAGAAAAGTGGGAGGGTACTTTTAAGATTTAGATAGGAAATAATTGGTAAGAGTGGGGTCTTTAATAACTTGATATGCAATAAATAGAAAACAATATTTTTTGCAAAAACAAAAAATACAAGTATTAAATCATAGATCACCTTTCAATTATGAATATGAGTTTTTTTCAAATTATTTTACTACTTAGTTTTATAACAAGTATACATGCACTCTCACTGAGCTCTGATGACCTGATTCAATCTGAAATTAATTTCATGCAAGAAATATGTAGTCGATCTGCCATATGGATGTTCCGGGAAATATCAAACTATCTGCAGCTTAGCTTACTAAAGTTCTTGAAGCAGAACAAGTGGTATAAACACATTATATCAAAATCAGGTTTGCAGTAAACAAGGTTATCATTCCTCATTTTGCAATCGCTATTCTCATCTCCCTAGCACCAGGCTCAGGCCCATCCAAAGGGCTGAGAGACTAAACTCTTAAAGGGTCATTTTTAACACCACTTCCTCCTAATACATAAAGATTTTTCCTTTCATAATTCATAAATTCCCTGTCTGACTTGGAAATGCAGCCAATAAAACTCCCAATTTTACAATGTTAACTTTTATTTGTCTTCTCAAGTTCTTCACTTTGCTGTGCCCGTTTTCACTCTGGTTCCATTTATTTAGCAATTGGATCATTTAAAATGCTCTTTATTCTCTTTCCTCTCATCCAAATTTTGCCTGGCTTCTTTACTAATTATAAAACATAGTCAAAAAGTACTTTGGTTGAAATTTTGTCTTAGATGGGCAAATCGACCATAAATATTTAATTCAAGAAACAGGTAAGACTTAACTCAGATATTTTCAGTTATTTAAGGAATTGGTTTTTTCCTAAAAGATAGTATCTAAATGTCATTCTAAGTTTATTTCTATTCACATAGAGGTGGTGAAAAATGGTTCTTGACTGAATAGATATCAAGTTGTTTATAGGCGTACTTCTCAGAATAGTAAGTTAAGGAAATTATCTGTTTTTATTATTTAATTTTGGGAAAGATAATAATGAAAATATTATTTTTCATACAAAGCAGAAAATACTCTAGAAGAAATAGATTATAAACATGATTCAGTGGGTAAACGTGGTGATTTTTACATATTTGAAAAACAAGAGAAACCAAGATTGAGGTATATAAATTTATATGAATATGTTCACAAGTAACAGTCCAGAAAAGAAAAATGTCGCTACATCAAAGAACAAAAGAGACATTTTTTCAGCATATATAGGAAATATCACTTTGTTTTCTCACCATATCTCAAGCTTTTCTTCTAGATATTATTTTTATCATATCCATGTTTACCTTTTTCAAGTTAATATTATCCTTTCTGTGACCTTTTGAAAAACAGTTGTGCATTGTTTTTGAAAAACTGATTTATAACACTGAACATTAGCCTTTTAACGTTTACTGTTTTTGCCAACACAATATATTTTTCTGATTGGTAAGGACCAATAAGCCACTTTTTACAGAAATATTTGAATGGCTTAATGTAATCATGGAATTTTGTCCTTTAACAGATGGCTAGAAAGACCATAATCTTGTATTCCACTATTAAAATTTTTAATAGCTATTTTAAATGGTATTGTTATCATCAGAGTCAATTTTGCAAATTACCCAATAGTATGAAACATAACTTTAATACCCTCTATAGTATTTCAAATTGCAACAAAAGTGTAGAGACAAAAAGTAGATTTTAAAACAGACACAAATCAGACAGAAGCAACCCATGTAAAGACATTACAGTCTATTTTCATGTCAAGAGTTTAGAGACAACGAAAGATTTTATAGATTCACCCTCAACATGATATAAACCTAAATGAAATGATGATTCTGAAGAAAAAGTGAGAATTGAGGAGAGGGCACAATTGCAGCTGGATCTTTTAAAAAATTGAATAGAATTCTATTTCTTTTACTTCCTTATCAAAAGAAGACAAATTTAATCCTTATTATGAATAAGTCAAGTTGAATAAAGTGATTTTCTGTGGCAATTTGTATTTGATAAGACTGCGAGCGGGGTGATCGAGATGGATATACTGCATTTTATTGACTAGGAAAAAAGCTTACCTTAAGACAAATAACTATCTATAAATATAAGACAAAATTACATTTCTTTGACTAGAAATAGGTTCCCTAAACTTGAATGAAGAACAGCTTTACAAACGATTCTCAAAAAGGAAAAGTGATTATGTTCACCTCTTGGTATAAAAGATACACTTTTGTATCTGTCATCAGTTCAAATTCAATATTAATAATCTTGTTTTAAAATTATCTTTAAAGATAATATGTTAGTAATCTATTGCAGCATAACAAATTACCCTAATACCTACGGGCTTAAATAGCAGATAATTTACCAACCATTGAGGGTTAGGAATTTAGGGGCAGCGTAGCTGGGTTCTGTATCTCAGGGTATGTCATGCTGTTGTGGTCAAGATGTCAGCTGGGTCTGTAGTCATTTGAGAGCTTTGCTGAGGCTGTTTGGTCTGCTTCCAAGATGGCTCACTCTCATGGCTTTTGGCAAGAGGCCTCAGTTCCTTCCCATGCAGGCCTCTCCATAGGGCTACTGGTGTGTGTTTAAAACATGGCAGCTGGCTTCCTCCAGACTGACTTATCTCAGAAAGAGAGCAAGACAGAAGCGTCAAGGTCTTTTATGACTGACACTTGGATGTCACACTCCATTACTTCTGAAATATTCTGTTGTATATAAGCAAGTCACTAAATCCAGTCCATAATCAAAAGCAGAGAAATTAGGCTGCACTTTTGTGTGTGTGTGAGGAAGATCGGTCCTGAGCTGACATCTGTGCCAGTCTTCCTCTGTTTTGTGTGGGGTGCCACTGCAGCATGGCTTGAGAAGCAGTGTTAGGTCCACGCCTGGATCTGAACCTGCGAACCCCAAGCCACTGAAACAGAGCATGTGAACATCGTCACTCAGCCATGGGGCCAGACCCTAAAAAAATTATTTTTATAACCCACGGTTCTCAATCCATCCTTCAACCACTTTCATCTGGCCCCCCTGGCTGCACTTTTTGAGGAAAGAGTGTTGAAGGATTAGTGGACATACTTTAAAACTATCACCAAGGAGATCACAGTGAAGTCTCACATTTGCATATAAAAAATGGATGAAGTGCTTAAGTGTGGGTAGTGAGAACCAGAGGTGATGTGCTTGAGTGATCACAAATTGTTGTTGAATTGCTTTCTAAGAGAATGTGATAGGCTAGGCTACCTGCCAGGCTTCTTGTTTTGCTGGATAATAGTAGTTAAGGACCAGAGTTGAATTTTTGTGAAAAATGAAAGAGATTGCGTGGGCTATAGAAAAAGAAAAAATTGATTTCAGAGGTCAAGAACCAAAAGAAAAATTCTGTGATCAAAGTGGAGATACCCAAAGGGGAGGTTTGCTGATTGATGATGGTGAATAGTAGAAATCCTTTACACCAGTTCACTTATAATGGCTATATTTCAGTAAAAAATTTGGATTGAATCTTTTTTGCATGTGTGTAACCAACTGTACATGGACTCTTGGTAAATTAAAATCATGAGATCCCTTCACATCTGGGTTATACTAAATATATTCGTTGAGGTTTTAAAATCTAACATTCTCACAATCAAAAAAAGGAAACAATCAGTCATAGCCCACAAAAAACACTTAAAAGACAATATTTTATTTGTCTTTGGGTAAATCGTTATGTGCTATTTACATGAGCCAAAATGTCTGCAAAACAGCAGGTTTAATAAGAAGCTTGCAAAAAAATGGAACAGAAAATATAATCAAACTTTGCTACAAAATAATGCTGGATCTGTACTCTAATACCATGGACAGTTGTAATCAGATGTTAAGAAAGATCATTTAAATGGTAAGCATATTAGGATAAAAAGCCAGCTGTCCTAATAAAGGATCTAAAAATAGAGTGGGAAATATAAGATGCAAATTCATTTCTCTATCACATAACAGTCCATCCAATCCAAGCTGGTGGGCAAGCTTCGCTTCATGGGCTCCTTTGAGAAGCTGAGTTCATCATGTTACTTTGCTGTCCCCAAGGGTTTCAATCATACCTGAATGGAGGAAAAGCAATCGCTGCCTCTGCTGTGTTCCAACACACAGCCCTTTCCAGTTCCTAGCAATATGTAAGGAGCCCAGTTCCAACTTTTCTATCTACAGTGTCTATGGATTTGTATCATGTCCCTTCCGGATTGCAAATCACAAGCTCCAAGGCAGTAGATCTGAAGCAGTTACCTCCCAGGGGGAAACAAGTTTGATTCTTACTGTCTCCTGTGGATTTCCTTTATATTTCTGGCTCCTGAAGAATTTTTTCTTTTAAAACCAGCAATGTGCTTATTATTTTTTAAGTAAGGTTTTCTTTTCCCTTTTAGAATTTTTGGAATGTGGCTTGGAGTATAATATCTGGCTTCATCCTACATCTTGAGATGTAGATGTAAACAGGAGTTTTATTTATGTCATGATTCTGATTATTATTTTTGGTTTGCACACAAAACATGGTATAAATCTTATCAGTATTAAACAATAGTCTCTATCACATTGTTAAATATGAAATTGATTAACTAGGAGTTAGAATGTAAAATATTTTTTCAAAAATTATGGTACATGTGGGGCTGGTCAGGTGCTGTAGTGGTTAAGTTCACGTGCTCCACTTCAGCAGCCTGGGGTTCGAATGTTCAGATCCTGGGCATGGACCTGGCGCAGCTCATCAAGCCATGCTGTGGCTGCATCTCACATAAAATAGAGGAATATTGGCACAGATGTTAGCTCAGTGAAAACATTCCTCAAGCCAAAAAGAGGAAGATTGGAAACATGTTAATTAGGGTCAATCTTGCTCACACAGGTAAAAAAATTATGGTATATTCGTTGGGTATCTTAACATGCAGGCAAGAAGCATTAAATTTTCAAAGAATATTTAATGACTTGGAAAATATTCAAAATATAATATTAAAAATAAGGAAAGTCAAAATTTAATACAACAATGTGAAATTTGACACACAATTCCAAAATATTAAATTTTTTTTTCCCTTTGCGACATAGGATATGAAAGGTTTCTTTGCATTTTTATCCTATAATGCACTTATATAGCCGTCATAATGGAAGAACTAATTCGAACAAATATGTTGGCTCTTTTTGATGGTATGTATATAGAAAATACTTTGATTCTCATATGTAACAATATAATAATTCAGGATCCATAGTTTTCTTTAAGAACCAGGTTCAGAGGCCATCCTGGTGGCACAGTGGTTAAGTTTGCATGTTCCACTTCTGCAGCCCAGGATTTGCCAGTTCTGATCCCAGGTGCAGATCTACACCACTTGTCAAGCCATGCTATGGTAGGCATCCCACATATAAAAAGTGGAGGAACATGAGAACAGATGTTAGCTCAGGGTCAGTCTTCCTCAGCAAAAAGAGGAGGATTGGCAGCAGATGTTAGCTCAGGGCTGATCTTCATTAAAAAAAAAAAAAAAAAGAAGAAGAAGAAGAAGAAGAACCAGGGTTTATTCCACCTGGTTGTACAAAGAAAGTAGTATGTAGAGGATACCATAACTCCATAACATTTTAAACAAAAGTCAAACAACAAAAAAATAAATAAATACCTAAGTTTTACAAAAGGCAAAATTCTTTGTAAAACCAAGATACAATCAAAATTAATCATTTTGGGAGAGGAATAGCTTTGCTCATGTCTATTTAATTCGTAGTTTTGATCAGTCAGCCCCAACACTCTGATTAATCTCTTATAATGACTTCTTTTCTAGCACTTATTTCTTTATTTGTTTTAGTACTCAGGACACCCCTCAGTACATTTTTTCTATATTAGTATCTACAGTGGAATGAGCACAGCTGTGTAATGGTGAGCTCAGGAAGTCACTCCAAGTTACTTGGACAACCAGTCAGCTGCAAGGTGGAGGAACTTTTCAACCTCTCTCTCCCAGTATTTCATATAAAAACTTGGGAAGTTAAAAATATTTTGATCTTTTATTTTTCTCCCCAAAGCCCCAGTACATAGTTGTATATCCTAGTTGTAGGTCATCCTAGTTCTTCTATGAGGGCTGCTGCCACATGATGGGCAGTTTATAGATCCACACCCAGGATCCGAACTGGTGAACCCCCGGGTCACCACAATGGAGTGCACAAACTTAACCACTTGACAACACGGCCGGCTCTTATTTTGATCATTTTATAAGGATACCCTAACAGGAGAGATGGAATTTCTTAAGATTTAAGTTTAAAGGAACTGAAATTGTTAGTTTCAGATTTGCTGATACACTTGTCTTCCCATCTTCAAAGACAGAACGCATAGTCTATTGCTCTCTATGGATGCTAAGGGGCGAGTGTGGCTCATGCTTCACCTGCTGGCCACCTGATAGAAAATGTGTAAGAAAGATAACTTTACTTCCTCCTCTTTTTCTCCTTCCCTTTTAGAAGTTAAAGTTACTGGTCATCTTAATGCTCTGCCTAGCTATTCATTTATTTTATTCCACTTCAAACTTCCTGGAACTTGAAACTCCAACTATGCTTATCAAAGCAAAAACATGAGACAGATAATATTCTCTCAAGACTTTCTCCAGAAATTTGTTGCGAATGAAAGAGTTGAGGCCAAAAAAGGACAATCCCAACGAATATGAAGTCTATAGTTTCCAAGATTTGTCTCCATCAAAAGTATCTTTTTAAAAAAAATTTTTAGAGTGTTTTCTTTCTGTATGTTTTTAACTTAGAAGTTGAAGGCTTTGAGAAGTGAAGACCAGTGCTGAGAATTATATAAATGGTCATAGTTTTGTTTACCTTCTTTAAAAGTTTTCTAATAAGGAAGTTGAGTTTACTGAGAACACCATTTTTAGTCAAAAACCTGGAAGTAGTTCATTCATGAATTCAACTGATCTTTATTGAGTGCTGGGTAATCTGGGAGGACTTGGAGTTGAACAGTAAGGAAAACAAACAATACATCCCATCCTCATGAAGTCAACCTCTTTGTGGATGGATTTAGATAATAGTGAAATTATCGGGCCAATGAGCAGGTGCATATCCACTGTCAGTTTTACTTCTTGTTCTTTGGGCTTACACATTACATAATGATCAAATGATTTTCCATATCATATTATTAATGTTGTTTTATTTGTCCCCTCCGCCTCACACACACACATACAACCATGCTAGAATGAGATCAAGTGAAGTCAGGGACAAATATTACTCTTTGGTTTATCCTAATTTTCTGAGGCAAGATAGTGGCTAGTACGTGGTAAGTACTTAATTAGTATTTGTTGAGAATTGAAAGATTAAAAATAAGAAACTTTGTGAGAAAGATAATCACGTCTACTTAAACTCAGTTTTCACAATATTTGTCTTCTACGTTTCTTTTTTACCTTCCTTTTAGTTCAGGTTTAAAAGGCATATATACACAGAAGAATTCTGTGTGATGAGAATCTGGGGAGCACAAGGCCAAGGACAGGCACTGGATACAAACTGTGAGAAATGAGGAAACAGTGACAGTCACTGGGAAAAAAACGTCTTCATAGCACTTCTGTGATAACTTCAGTCTTGATTTACACTAAACTTTGAATGGCATGTCTTTTAAAGGAGCTGATTATAATTTGTTCTGTTGATAGTTATTCCTAAGAATCACTCCTGACTGAAATTCTTAAGGAAACATTCTTTCCATGCAGGTTATAACGCTTGATATCCTGATATGGGTTTTGTTTCCGGTTAGCTTCAGAAATTTGTCCTGGAAGACATTAAATGGTAAAATAGCTTAGACAATTCCTCATTAAATATATACTTTCCAACACTTTCTCCTAAGGCCAAAAGGAAAATAAACTATATTCAGATGATGTTTACTAATTAAATTCTCACAGTATACATTTTCTCTCCTCTATTCCTCCCATTGCAGTTATATTTCTTCTTGTGGGTAATGCTAGGAACAGAATTTGCATTTTATTTTCTAAAATTATAGTTTTTTAATTATTAATTTTATTTGTAAAGAAATTGCTCTGTATCTCTTGAGCAGATAAATTTTCTACATATTAGCAATAAATGATGATCTGAAATTATGTAAGATAATATACCAGAGTTTTTCTTTATGCACAAATGTTAAATATTAAACCAAGCTATTTTTAAGAACCTTAATCAAAAGTACTACTTCCCGTGACAAAAGAAAAAGATCTACTTTAATTTTATATTTTTATCAAATAAGCATAAAGGAAGGGAAACTTAGATATGATGTGGAGAGGAAAGGTCAGTTAATGAATGTATATAGAAAACCAAAAAGCTAGCAAACAACTAGAACATTGGGTAACTACACAAACATTAATATGAGAAAATATATAGAAAGTTAAACAAGGAAAAAGTTACAAGAAAGGAAAGAAAGAAAACGAAAAAAGCTTTGCTACAATTGTTACTGGCTTCCATCATTCTAATATTCAGCACATTCCTCACTTGAAACTGTGCCAACACTGGGATCATTCTGTCTCTTCTCAAAATTGTAAATTTGCTTGGTTAACATAAAATCATTCACTTATATCTCAAAATGCTTTTCTCTCTTTGTCGGTTCCTACTCTTTTGCCAGGCCTATCAAGTCAGTTTTTCTCAAGTACTCTGCTTCTTCCCTCCCCCTACATAATTTCTGGGTAATATCATCCTGGTCTTCCATTACAATCAATCCAGGAACAATTCCAAAATTTATATCTGCAGCTCTGCCATCAGGAAAGCTGTTCTTATTAGACGCCATCATCTGATACGTGCCCAGTTTAACTCCAGCACGTACATTCTCACAGCCACTGAATTTAGCTCAGGCATTCACTTTTCGTCCCCTAGAATCCCTCCTTATGGCTTACCTGACGCTATCAGTTTTCTAATTAAAAATTATTATTATTTACATTTTCTTTTCTCCCCAAAGCCCCAGTACATAGTTGTGTATCCTAGTTGTAGGTGTTTCTAGTCCTTCAATGTGGGACGCTGCCACAGCATGGCTTCCTGAGTGATGTGTAGGTCACACCCAGGATCCAAACCAGTGAACCCTGGGCCGTCAAAGATGAGCATGCGAACTTAACCACTCAGCCACAGGGCTGGCCACTAAAAAAAATATTTTCATAACCCACTGTTCTCAATCCATCCATCACCCACTTTCAACCTTTTGATATGTCTCCATTTCTTCCAGAATAAACTCAGATTTTAACATAGTATCTAAAGGCTTCCTGAAAAATCCCTGACTTCTTTGCCACCCTGAGTTCTTATAATTTCTCTTACTAGTCTCTTCTTTTCCACCCTCTAACTTTATCAAATTAGTTACAATTCTTTAATAAAAAACGAATGTTCTTTCACACAATTAAGAAATTTACCTCTGTAGAAGTTCCGCATGGTAGTTTATGCAACTGTTGATGTTCAACAATTTGTCATTTTAAGAACTGTAAATTAATTAAATCTTGCATTTTGGAGCTACTTAATGATTCAGATGCTAATGAAAAGCACATTTAGAAAGCAATCAAGTGTATCAGGGGAATTAAGTAAATTTGTATGTCTCTGTTAGAATGGATTAGTGATGTTATATATTTCCTTTTATTGGAGACTGCAGAGAATACAAATCACAACCTCTCTTTTAATGTAGATTCTAGTTCAGGTCATTAATATTTTAGAACATATGGTAAAAGAGTATACTTTGTATTTAATTAAAAAGAATCTCTACTGAGCTATTTGCAAAATTTTAATCTCGAGATCTTATATACTATTTCATAAACATTTACATATAAAATATGTAGAATAGCAGTTTTACCGTAAAGATGCCACTGTTCACCCATTGGATTCCTAAATAGCATCCATCAAAAAATAAAATATTGATTCCCTGTGAGCACGTTTCAATTTATAACTTGACCAACAGTAATCCCAAGAATTATCAATGCAATTGGATAACAGTACAAGGAAGTTTTCATGAGAACATGATTTTTTTCACTCTCAAGTATTTTAAATATTACAAGACAGTTCTCTTTCCTATGTAAATTAAAATACCATGACACGTCTAAAGAAAATACAGCAGAATACAATTTAGTAAAAATATAGGCTTGTCTCAGACAGTGAATACCCTGATGAAAATGTTTGTTTCTTTATAACCTATTTTTTTACACTCCTTATTTTCTTCTAGTCTGAATATTCTATGATTTTTTCATCTTCTTAAACAATTTTTCACATTTAACTTGTCATTTAACTGAGCTTTAAGAGTCTTGGTTCTCTTCTCTTCATTTGTATGAATACTCACAAGGAACCAAATTTGTTTACTAGTGTTCCCTGGAGAAGACAAAAGAGAAGGGCCTTGCTTCACTTACGATAGCCAAACAACCCGTAACTCATGGCTGTTTACTTTTCTTTTCTCTTTTCAGTTTTTATTCTTTTCTAATACCAATTCTCAAGAAAACCAACACTAAACAAATAGTATTTGTTACACATAAGATTTTCAAAATTTATCTTCTAGAATATTGTGAATGCTGAATATTTTAAAGCATAAATCTGTTTAAAGTGTAGCAGCATAATTAGAGATCTCTGAAAAGATCTCCACTTTCAAATGTTAATGCAAAATATGCTCTAAATCACAGCATAAAAAGGACTCAGATGTGAGCAATCATCTTGGATCTAAAGAAATCTCTGACCTTTAGAACTTACCTGGTTAGAACCTGAAGATTGCATTTACACTCAAGTGAATAAAAATTTTTGAACAAAGCATTATGCATTTCTGCCTTTACAGCTGAGAAAAAATTCTGGAAATAACGTAAATTTACTAATAACTTAAAAAACTGAAATTTTAACATTGAGCTTTTTCTAAACAAAGGAAATTTATTAGCATTATTCATGTAATAATGTATAACAAAAGATGTAATTTTTTGTTATATCTGCGATTTGAAAGATACAGAAAGGGTGAAAGTCAGAATAAAGGTTTATGTATATTGAAATACATATTTAACAATAGTAATTTTCTGTTGCAAATATATTGTTCTTTTAAAATTGTAGTTTTCATTTACCAAGTTAGAGAAGAGAGAAAAAAGTTGGCAACATAAAATATATTTAAGAACAGAATGAAGTTTATAATATTTATTTGAAGTATTTACTACATTTTAGAAGTTAATATTAATCTCTTTTTCTACGTTACTGAGATATAGAAATATCAAAATAATTTGAGATTTATTGACTATTAAATTTATTGTTTATGCATTACATATAAACAGAAACAGAGAATATTGAGTTGTTACTAAGTTACTAGAAAAATAATCTTAGGAAATAGTTCTATGAAAATAAAAGTGTTACATTATAGATAAAATGAGCCTTTCTAGAATTACAGTGTTAAGAATAGTGAAACAATCTGTTAAAGCTAACATTTTACATTTATTTATGTATTTTGCTGTTACGTTTTTTAAAGCAAATATTGATGCTTCCATTTTCCCAAATTTGGCACCTGTATGTCCCTTTAAGCTAATTCTTGAGTCATTATAATATGGCCATATTGGTAAATGAACATTTATTTCTTGGTACAAGAAAAATTACTGGGCTCACAATGTCATGTTCCTGCCCCAGAGTAGGAATCAGCTACTTTCTCAAGTACTCTTGGTTCCTTTTATGTGGAAATAATATTTAGATGCTGAATTCTGGCCACTATGTGTACTTGCTCATTGCTCATTCAGTGGACAGACAAGAGGCAAAATTAAACACACACGCACACACACATTTGTCATCAAAGATTTGGAGTATGAAAATGAGATGATGGATAGAATTAAAGTTGTGAATTTTTTATCAGCATTTTCCAGTGTGGCTATTCTTTAAAAGTTTACGAAGTACAGACACAGTTTGCATCCACATTTAAATATCAATAAACCCAAGAAAAAGCTATAACTCATCTTTTTGAGTTACATTGTACTTCATCAACAACTCACAATCACCTTTCAAGATTTATGTCAGTCAAGTTCAAACATGAAATACATTCTATTATCCAAATGGAACCCATGTGTAACCTAAAGAATTTTTTAAAAATCTGATTAATAGCTAACCTTGAATTCATAATTTAATATTTATTGCTTATGCTTGGATCAGTTCCTAGATATTAGGCATCAAATGATTTATATATGAGAAACTGGAAACTTCTGAAGGAATTTGTGAGTATGGCAAAGAGTTTCAAGCACGTATATGCACCATATACTGTACAAAGGATTTGCATATATCATCTTATTTAATGCTGTTAAGAATTCCAACTGTTAAGTATTTTTCCATTTTACAGGTGAAGAAATAGAAGTGTTCAGCAGATAAAAGCCTACTGAGAATCTTACTCAGTAGAGTGGATGACGTTCCCAGGTCGTATAGAATTTTAGTAAGCTCTATGAACATTTCCTGTGTAGACCAAAGTTTTAGAGCAACTGACTTCAAACTTCCTGTTGTTCAATGGTGGCATTTGATGCAAATATGCACAGTTAAGTATTATACTATATTGCAGGGAATAAACAAGATTATCAAGAAATTAAACTTCTCATGGTTTCCAATTATATGAAATAGCAATGGAAATCAGTTTTTAATTGATTTTCCCTTTAAATACAAAACTAACCATAAATAAAGTTTGAAAGTATAAGTTAAACTAAGTCTTTTTCACACTATATATATATATATATATATATATATGTGGAGAAACAAAGGTGGGTTTTGGCACCAGGAAACCTGAGTTCAAAGTCAAATTGAACCCTGATCCTGATCGATAATTTTCACTTATTTACCCAAGATTCATTGAGGTTGTACAATGTACCAGGCACTTCTCTGCACACAGAGAAGAGAGTAATGTACATGATGGGAGATGACCTAGATTTAAGGAACTTACATTTTAATAGGCAAATGACAATGGATAAATAAATGCAAGTCAATTTCAGAGTGAGATAAGTGCAATGAAGGAAATAAGGTGATGCAATTAAGAGTAACTGAGTGGCAGTTGTTTAGTTTCACAAAGTAGCAGAGGAGGTGAAACAGGATGGACCGATTAGGACTAGGTATTAGATTTGATGTAGTTGATGGAGAAAAAGGAAGTCTGGGATAATTTTTTTTGGCTTGTGAGTTTGCAAGAATGTAGCACCATTTTATTCATTGAAATGGAGAAGATTGCGAGGAGTTCTGATTTGAATATTTTTAACTTGAAGACGCCCATTTAACATTCAAATGAGCTACCAAGAAGACAGTTGGCAGTAAGTCTAGAATTCAGACTCCCTGAAGTATAAACATGTAAATCTTCAGTCAACATAGAAGTATAAATGTAAACTCAATTCATGGGCTTCCTGTCACCATGCTATAGAGAATTCACATTTTGTTGCATCCTTCTTCTAAACAAACTGCACTGTTAGATAAACAGGAAGATAGAAAAGAACAACTAAATATGTGTTGGTGTGTCCTAAAATGATGTAAATCTCTCTGTGTTCCAGAAAAGGAATAGAAACACATAGTGGTGGTGGTTGCAGGAAGATACACTCTTGTAGATGTTAGACTATACTTTCTAAAGAAATGAGTGGGTAAAGGGGAATAAAAATGGATCCAAAGAAGCAAATGACTTGAGCCTGTCTTATTGACTGAAGCCATATTTCCTGATCTTGAGAGGTGGTTGAAAAAAAATGCTCCCACGGGCCGGTCCTGTGGCAAAGCCATTAGGTGCGCACGTTACGCTTCTTGGCGGCCCAGGGTTCACTGCTTTGGATCCCGGGTGCGGACATGGCACCGCTCCGCACTCCATGCTGTGGTAGGTGTCCCACATATAAAATAGAGGAAGATGGACACAGACGTCAGCCCAGGGCCAGTCTTCCTCAGCAAAAAGAGGAGGACTGGCAGTAGTTAGCTCAGGACTAATCTTCCTCAAAAAAAAAAAAAAAAAATGCTCTCAGACTCCATGAGAATCAAGAAATAGCGACTTGACTGAACAATCTTTCAAAGAGGAATTTAGCCATATCATCTACTGGATTTGAGCTTGGATATAAAAGGAAATCTAACACACACAGACACACAAACACACACAAAAGAAAAGAAAGAAGGAAGGAAAAAAGAAAAGTAGGAAGATAGGAAAGAGCAAATGCAATCCATAGTTGGGATGTGAATTCATTTCCATTGAAATTTATGTTAAAGTCTGATAAAGATTTGGAGGGGCCCGTCTGGTAGCTTAGTGGTTAAGTTTGCAGGTTCTACTTCAGTGGCCCAGAGTTCACTGGTTCGGATCCCAGGTGCAGACCTAAGCATCACGTGACAAGCCATGCTGTGGCAGACATCCCACATATAAAGTAGAGGAAGATGGGCACAGATGTTAGCTCAGGGCCAGATTTCTTCAGCAAAAGGAGGAGCATTGGTGGCAGAGATGTTAGCCCAAGGCTAATCTTCCTCAAAAAAAAAAAAGATTTTTAATTAATTATACGATAAAATGTGTTTGAAAGGTAAGTGAAGTTACCTAGAAGCTGAATTGAGAAGGGCAACATGATGTTAATAGGAAGGAAAAGAAAAAAACAGAACAAGAGGGGGAGAAGCAATCGCTAAGAGAAATATTGTCGATAATTTTCCAGAATTAATAAAAACATGACTTCTCATATTGAAGAAACACTTTTCATAAAATTAAGCGCAATAACACAAGTATAGAGAACTGTAGAGTAACAAAATCTGTCAAGGAAAAATTGTACTTGGTAAGTTAAACAGGCAAAGAAGACTATTCAAGACTACTGCAATTGAGATCAAGGCTTGCAATATATAAGAAAAATTAAACTCAACTCCATTGAAACAAAAGGCAGGAGAATTTTTAAGCACTGAGGTGAGTTAGAGGGGAATTTAAGGATGAAGTTGGTTTATATGATGGGCCTATCTGTGTCTGCTAATTACAGCTTATTAAAGTTAGGCTCCTACCCTCCCACAGAGATTGGGAGTTAGGGGCATTATCTTTCTGCGTGATTGCATTTCAAAGGGATGGCTTCCAGATCCTTGAGAAAGACATTCCTGGGATACACAACTACCAAAAGGCTAGGAAAAGATTTACATCTCAAAAAGGCAGAGAAAGAATTTAAAATTCCAAGTTTTCTTAAGTAAATCCTCTAAGAAAAGAGACCAGGGGCCTATGGTCAGAAAGAAACTTGTCTAAAGTTTAGTCAAGGAAAGGGGAACATTAAGGCCATGTTAGCAAATTTAGAGATCAATCTTAACAATAAGAGAATGAAAAATATTTCAGGCTAATAGCAATTAAAGATTTACCACTAAGAATTCTTGACAAAAGAACCACCAAAAGAAGAACTTTAGTAAGAGGTAATACAATATTAAAAGGAAGAAGCAGGATGCAGGAAGCAGGAGTAAGCAAAGATCTTGGTAACCACATGGATAAATCTAAATATGAATGGCTAGAGAAAACAAAAGAAATAATTACTAACTTGCAGGAGGTTAAAAACAATCTTAAATTAATAAATATAACCACTAACATCAAAAATGTTAGAGGGATGAACACAACTTAAGTAGTGTAATGTTCTTCTATTTTTTTGTGTGGAGGAGCAGCTTTAAATTTTAAACATAAGATGCATATTAACATTCTATAGATTAGAAATAAATGTGTATCTTACAAACTCTCAAAGAAAGAAAAGTGCAGTAACAAAAACTTGATCATCTTAATAAGAAGCAGCAAAGAGCAAAACAGTAGCAAAGAAAAGGAATAGGAAATAGAAAAACTATGCAGTTTAAGACACATTTTGTTTATTGTTCATTATATGGTCTTATGTGAGCAACGCAGAACAATACCTACAATAGCTTAAAGATAGTATTTCGCCTCCACAGCAAGGGAGATAATATAAACTCTTATTTCTCATATGAATCATATCTGATACTGATAAATAAATGAAAAGCAATAAGATACATTGGAGTATATGAGGAAGCCATTTGGTTTAAAATTAATTCTGCCTGACCTTGATTTTCCAAAAGAGCCTGGCATGGCCTGTTGAGCATGCGTTATACATCTGCTTCAAACATGTCCTATGTCCCAAAGACAAGAATTGTGGCCTTAAAAATAGGGATGCAAATTCCCCCTTAATCCACATTTCTTTAAGGATAAGTATCTCTTCCTGGGAACTAAGGGTTAATTACTGACCTGCAGCGTTCACCTTGTGACCACTGTCCTGCTGACCACCGACCTGCTTTGACAGCTAAGCATCACATGACAATTGTAAAAGGGACATTCTTATCATATGTGAGGTATGCTGTTTGTTCCAAGATGGTATATAACCACTCTGTACATCCCACTTTATTGGTGCCCTTCCTGCGTTGGAGAACAAAGGCCTTGGGCTAGTCCTCAGATACAACTCATAATAAAGTCACCCCAATTTTGATTTATAGATTGATTATGGATTATTTGCACTGACAATACAAAAACAAAAATGTAAGTGTCAAATATGTATGGTAGGTACATGAATGTCTTTTAAAATCTGCTGTTTTAAAAATTTTTAAGTATTTCTGTTTTACAGTAACTAAAAAATCAAATGGAAGGTAAGTAAGATATTGTAAAAGGAGACTAGATAACTATTTGAAGAAATATTTCTTTGAAAACTGTTGGTAAGAGGAGCTGGCCTCGTGGCCGAGTGGTTAAGTTTGCGTGCTCCACTGCAGGTGGCCCAGTGTTTCCTTGGTTCGAATCCTGGGCACGGACATGGCACTGCTCATCAGACCACGCTGAGGCAGCGTCCCACATGCACAACTAGAAGAACCCACAACGAAGAATATAAAACTATGTACCAGGGGGCTTTGGGGAGAAAAAGGAAACAAATAAAATCTTTAAGAAACAAAAAAACTGTTGGTAAGATGAGGAATCAGCTGGAAAGCATTGTACGATCAAGGCAGATTCTAGAGCTGTACTCCCCAATGGGACTACGTGTGATGATGGCAATATTCAATAATGTAGTACATGCTCTTGGCATAGTTGCTGCAGGATTTCAGAGAAACACACCAGAGACCACCAGAGAATCTACACTGAGCTGACATTCAATAGAAATAGGGATCCATTGAGTGACCCCAGATCACTGCATTCTTCAGCTGACCCCAGTGAGTCCTCCTGAAACCTGGACACCTTTAATTTAAGTTGATGTTACAGAGTTTATATGAGCTCTTTCAAACCTTATGACTAGGTGTCTTAAGAGGGTATTGGTACATACCCTAGGTAAAAGGAACCAAGGGGGGAATTCCTAGGAAAGAGAAACCTAGGGGAAATTTCCTAGGCCAGAGGACCCTAGAGGGAACTTTGGAATGAATGGGATAGGCTGATCTTTAAAATTTGGCTTTAAACTGGAAAGAATTGTCTTTATAAAGTCTGAACAAACTGCTTGATAGAGAAATGAGTGTCTGAATCTGTTCAGCTCTGAAGAAAAGGGAATTACCCCTCCAAGCTGAAAGGCATTTTCAGGTAACTAAGAACCTCAGTGGGAGTGTCAGAGGGTCAAATCCTCCCAATGCCTAGCAGTCCCTTAGAGAATTCTGCTATCATTCATGTTAATTAATCAAAGGCTCAACTGGGGAAGTGCATATAACGGTTGGCCACCCGTGTTCCAAGACCCCACGGTGGTTTTAGACTGCTTGTGAGAGAAACCGAGACACGTAAGAGAGTGCTTATAACCTTTCTTTAGGGAGTAACACTCACAAGCAGCATACTTCTGACCCACTATGTTGTCCTTAGAAATTGCTCAGACTTTATGGCAAAACAAAACTAAAAAAAAGCAGGAAAGCCTGACGAGTTCCAGAATGGGCAGCCTCCCCTCAGAACTGCATCTGGCTTCAGTCTGAGACTTGCAAGTGCTTAACAAAAGGGGAATATCTAGCCCATCCAAGATTCCTAAGACTGAAAGAAAAAATGGGAAGAGAAGCTTTTGCAGATGAAGACTACTGTGAAAGCACCCTTACCCAAAAATCTAAGGAAATTTTTTTAAAACCAAGGTTATAAAATCTTTGTTGCATCTGCCTGTTTATGTGTGTTTATATATGTATAAGTGTGATATTTTACCTCCAGATGGTATAATTTCTAAAGAGTTCTATTCAATTGTCTAAAAGTAAGTGCTTACAAAAATTATTTCTAAATTTAACTAACCCAAATGTATTTCAAGTTAATGTGATATGAAATAATTTTTGGCAAATAAAAGCTTGTTTAAGTTTGTTGGTTTGGTTAAAATAGCTGTGTCCTCAAAGTTATCAGCATTGGATATGATGCAGACATTCAGCCTTTATTCTATGTTTATTGGTCAAATAAGCTGATGTTATCTCTATTACAAAATTGATTAACAAAAATAACTTAAAATGATGGCTAATTTTCTTTAAGTTCTCATTAAGTTTTGTAGGCAATCTAAATAATTATTAGGAACAAGTAACTAAATAGATACAAAAAAGATTAAGTGTTGCATGAACTTTTTAACAATAACTATGTGTTATGGTATATGTATTTAAAATAGCTTCCAAAATCTCTTTGGTAACTTGAAACTTTGAAGTTTTGCTAGGTTAATTTAAATGATAAAAATTCATTAAATATCCAGATCTCTAAATAAGATAAAATACTAGACATTAGTTATTAAATATGTTTATCTACTTTTGGCTTCTTATTACAGAAAAACTAAAACGTGTTTAGGTCTATTATTAAACATGTCTTCTGCTTTATTAAAAGGTTGTAATATGAAGTAACATGTTTTTAGAAATTATAAAACATATTTGTAAATTTGCCAAGCCACAAAATGCTAATGTAAAAGAGAGTTTATAATTGCTTACTTCTTAGTTTTCACTATACATTAAGGTCTGTAAGGGTTAAGAATGCTAATTAATATATTTGATTAAAACTACTAAAAATTGACAGAGAAGACATCTTTGTATTCAAGGAAAGATGCATGTTTTCAGTAAAGGAGATGTAAAGAATAGAAATAGTTCTCTTTGGTTAAGAAAGATAAATTTGTCCTATAGTACTGGGGGAGGAAAAAAAAAGCATAGGACAAATGCTGAATGTAAAAAGAAAGTTATAGAAAGTTTGTTGAAGAGGGACCCAGAGGAAAGAGTTTTATACATGGTCAAATTGGCTAAGATTAAAATAAATTTAATTAATTGAATAAGTTTTAATATCAGAGGTAAGCTGGTACAAAAATTAGAATTTGTTTTTCTCTTTCTCTTAGAAGGGATAATTTTCTCAAACTCTTAGTCTGTTTTGATAAAGAGGTTATAAAAGGTTTCTCTTTGTTTCTGAGTAAGTCTATGTAAAAGAAAATCTGTGTTTTGTCAAAATAATTTCCTATGTTCAAAAAGACTAAGGTCTCTCTATTACGGTTTTTTTGACTGTCTCTGTTTTCACTTTGATTGAATGGATAACTAAGCATTGTTTTACAGCAACACAAGATCAGAAAACATTTTATCTTGTTTGATCAAGTGTTTTAAAACCTTTTGATATTTTCGAAAATCTCCCCCAAATTCAAATCCTAAATGAATCTTTCTTCTGACTTTTATTTCTTTGAGAATTTTCAAAGGGTGCCTGGGACTTCTCAAATAAATTTGTTCTCTTTTCCTATAAAGAGGGAGATAATAATTCGGTTTGTTTGGTGTACTAAATGACACAGGAAGCATTGTCGAGTAAATGATGATAAGCATTCTTACGTAATATTACACAGGTAAATATTATTCTGTTACCTTGTTTCCAACATCACAAGAAGAAAAGACCAAGACTCCATTATATTATCTAATTCAGTTTACATATGGATCTTACCCAAAAGATAAGCATGGACATTATCAAGTTGGATATGATGTCCAGCCTTGAGAATGCCTGCTACTTTCTATTAACACTGCTAACCCTGTAAAAGATTTTCTTCTACAGGCTCAAAAAACTTACCATGATAGAAGAGAAATAAAGGTGACAACAAAAGGGGGAAAATAGTTTTGGGAACTTTCTTTTGCAGTGGACCATAATCCCTATACTTCTTGTGCTATAGGCCCAAAGTATAATACAGGGAAACCACTTCATGAGTCACAAGGGCACTTTCCCTTCCCTAAGGGACCCTTTGAGGTATGGCAATTGGATTTTGTCCAAATGCCACCATATCAAGGATATAAATATATCTTGTAATGATCTGTGTGTTCTCACATTGGGTTGAGGTGTTCCCTTGCAGAAGAGTGATGGCTTTAGGTAAAGTATTATTGGAGAGAATAATTCCTATCTGGAGAATTCCTAATGAGTTACATAGTGACCAGGGAGCTCATTTCGCTGGACAAATAATTAAATCTATTTGTAACATTTGGCCAATAGTGCAGCATTTCCACTGCACTTACCACCCCCAATCCTCAGGATTGGTGGAAAGAACTAATGGCACAATCAAAATCTCTCATGGCCAAAAGCTCTTCTGCTAGTGCTCCTTAATCTTAGATCTACACCTTTTGGTAAACACTGGCTGTCTCCCTTCTAGATAATAACTTGACAGTCTATGAAATTAGAGAAAGAAATGTATGAACCAACTTTGCTTAAAGGAAATATGTGAATTATTGTCAAGGTATCATTGAGACATACAAAAAATGAGAGATTAGTACCTGATTCTTTTCACAGAGAGCTCCTAGACCTTAAGGATTATGGACTATAACCTGGAGAATTTATTTATCAGAAGAGGAATCAAATAAAAGACTCCATGAAGCTCTATTGGAAAGGACCATACCAAGTACTTTTAACAAATTCATGCGCCTCAGAATCAAAAGGCATGGACTCATGGATTCACATTTCTCGTTTTCAAAAAGGCTTTTTCACCTGAGTGAGTTTCAGTTCCTATTTCCAACATCCAACTTCAACTGACCAATGCAAATATCTCCAAACCAAGATTAGAAGAAGATGGCATCTGTTATAGACAGCTGTTGCAAGACTCTGGACCAGGGCTAAATTCCAAACCCCTAAATCTCCCCCATTTAAACCTTTGTTAATCTTAAACTGTATACCTATTTTATAATTGTTCCATTTAAGGTTTTCAGAATACTATCATACTTAAGCAAGGTGGTTGATTTGTAACACATTCGTCCCAAAGCCCAGTCATTTACTGGGTGGCTCCTAATGGAACTCAGTGGTTATGTGGAACAAATCTCTGACCTTGGCTACTGCCTGGATGGCTAAAACACTGTCCCCCGAGTTTCTCTTGGATGCAGTGAAGGATCCACACTGAGCTAACACAAATTGCCAATCTTCCTCTCTTTAAGGCCAGATAAGCTCATTCATTGTTCCACTGGTATGGCCACCATGAATGTTCCTTCTTTGGGGATAGAGGATATCATCTCACATACAGAAGCCCTGACTAAATTACCCAACAAGCCCTTAATGACAGTCAAGCAGGCATAGCCTTATTAAATACTAAAATGTCTTTAATGAAAAAGGCTGTCCTTCAAAATAGAATGGCCTTAGATATTTTAACCACATCCCAAGGTGGTACATATAATCATTCTAACTGGGTGCTCTGTTTTTTTCCTGATGAATCTTCCCATGTGTCATTTCTGCTAACACACATGAAAAAGCAGTGAATGTCTTGAATGAATCTCTTGTAATTTTAAACAATCTAAGCATGAGGAGTCATGTAAAGCACATGTACAATGTTTGTGCAACAATCTGCAATTAGTTGAAAATTATATAACCTATGAAATGCTTCTTCTGTTAATATATATCTCCAAACTTTCCTGACTATTTCCCCCCAATGTGAACAATTGAGCAAATAAATGAGATAAAAGTCTGGCACCCAGAGACATGATGGACCCATGGATGGCAGCAGCTTTCCTGGTGCCAAGGGACAATATTTTGATCTTCCATGCTTTCTATTGAAAGATTATAGATCAAAAGGGGGTAAAACGATAAATAAATGACAAGCAATAAGATATTGGAGTATATGAGGGAGCCATTCGGGGTAAAACTAATGCAGTCTGAACTTGTTTTTCCCAAAAGGGCCTGACTTGGCCATTGAGTATGCATTGTGTATCTGCTTTAAGTGTTTACTATGTCCAAAAGACAAGAACACTGCCCTCAAAGATAAGGATGTAACTTCCCCCACATCCACATTTCCTTAAGGATAAGCATCTCTCCCTAAACGGATTGATTGCTGACCTGGGGCACTCACCTTGTGACCGCCCACCTTGAGACTGCTGACCTGTTGTGTTCACCGAATTTCTGTGCTGGGAAAACAATCTTGTGACTATTGTAAAAGGGACATTCCAATCATATATGATGCATGCTTTTTGATGGTATAAAACCATTCTGTACACCCCACTTATTTGGAGTGTTGCATTCCTTCGTGAAAGGACTCTCCCGCTCTATATGTTCCTCAGACTTGGCTGATGATCAACTCATCCCAATTTTGATTTATAGATTGGTTATGGATTGTTTGCATCAACAATTCTTTAGAACTACATTGTTCAACATAGCAGTCACTTGCCACATATGTCTTCCAAGAACTTTCAATGTGCCTAGCCTGGCTGAGGAACTGAATTTGTCACTTTACGTAATTTTAATTAATTTAATTTTAAATAGCTTCATGTGGCAAGTGTTGGCTATGTTGGACAGTCTAGTTCTAGAGCATGTCGGCATAATGAAGAAAATTATCTAAAAAGGGACTATGGTATAAGAGAAAGAGTAGTTAATTGAAAGTGTGAAGTCCTTGAGAAGGCAAGTGTGGAAGATATTCAGATGTCAAGTGAAAGGTTTGGATTTGAAAGAACCGACTTATTACTCTGGAACAACGATGAAGATAGATTAATTATGCAAATCAGCAAATTGTTATTAAGCACCTACAGGCTGGGATCTCAGTGATGAATTACCCACATGAGTGGCGTTTACATTCATTCTAGTGGAGAAGAAAGATAATAAACAGATATTTAAATAATATGAGTTCATCAGAGATAATTCCCATGAAGAGGTCGATGTTAGGGTGGACAATGATGTTTCCTCTGAGCAAGAAATAAGAAGAACAAAAGCTTGAATGACACCAAAGAAATAGCTAAGCTAATATATGAGTAAAGATCGTTACAGCAGGAAACACATGAAATTGACCAGCCCTGGGGATAGAACACAAATTGGCAGGTTTGAGACTGACAAGACTATGTGGTCCCAGCAGGTAAGCAGTGAGCAAAGTGATAAGGTTAGACAGCAGGCTGAGGTGAGACCTTCTAGGGCATTCTCGGGTTTGAAGGCCATGGAGCAATGAGAAGCCATTTATGATTTTTCAATATAAAAGTGACATGACTATTTTTCAGTATTCACTTCCAACAAAGATTTTTGGAGCAAATACTATGTGTTCTGATTTAAGAGATGTTTCAAAAACAAGTTTTTTACTTTGAGGGCAGATTTTAGAAAGGTAAGAATAGGAGGCAAAACAGTTCATTCACTCCAAAAACCTTTATTGAGTAGTTGGTATGAGCTAGGCGCTGTTCCAGACATGAGGAATGCATCAGACATTTGTCTAACAACCCAAAACCTATTCCCTATTTTTGTTTTATCCCTAAATGAATAGCTATAAATGCATGAGTTAAAGTTAATTTTCAAAGAGCAAATAGCAGCAATTATTATATTTGAGATTAATGTGCAGATATAGGAAAAAGAAGAAGAGGAGGAGGGGAAGGCGGGGGGAAACAAGGATGGAGGAGGAGGAGGAGAAAGTCTAAGACAAAAAGAATAATGCAAAAACCAGATAAGAATACCCGTGCTTATTTTTTTGTTTTGTGATGTTGTTGTTTGTACATATGCATGCAATATTTGAATGATAAGAAATATCTAGTATATTCTGGTGCTTTGTCTTAAATTCGTTGGCAAATTCCATGAGGTGATTTTTCCTAACGTTTCTCCCACACTGCCTCCTCTATGCACCTTCTTTTTCTCATCTATTGACCTTCCTTAATATGATCCTCAGTAACTGTTTGACGCCACTCTACCCAGGATGTGTTTCATTTTTATTGACCCACTCCCCTATGTATCTATGAATAGCTACAGGGACCATAGCATTCACCTCAAAATTTATGAATCATTTTGCCCCTCTTTAAGAGAGAAGATATCACTCATAATTCTAAAACAATCACAAAAAAATATATTAGAAGAAATCCGCATTTCCATTAAGTTAATATAAAATTAAATGTTAATTAAAAAAACTAGTGCCTCACATTTAAATTTCATTTCTTTATACCAGAGTTATCTAAATGGCCTTTTCAGTAGACATTATGCATTTGCAGGTTTTGGGTTCTTGTTAGTGAGAAGGATTTTCATCAAGTCCCATTTTGAGAGTGAACATTTCTGTCTTGGATTACTTGAAATGGACACCACAGAGCTTAAGAGAGTTCCTCTGCTGTCAACCTCTATGTTTATCCTAAGAGTTGCTTGCATTCTCCGTGCCCCTTACATAGAATTTTAAGAGATCTCAGTACAGAAAGGAGGGAAGAGAATACAGAAAGTGGCACACATGTAATTAAAATATATGTTGCTTAGGTTGATAAAGGGATAGTTTTTCATATAGCTTTTAAAATGTCATCACTTTTTCTGTTACAATTCATATTATCTTGAAATAATATCTATTTCTTCTGTTTCTTTTTCTAATTCCAAAAGCAACAGCATCCTTCAAAATGCCAAAACTCATTTGAAAATTACCACTATTTTTCTAGGTTATTTATTCTTTTTTAAATATATATCTATTTAAATCAATTATTTTACACTATAAGGAGGGAAAAAGCACATGTGATCTTAATCAGAATTGGACTTATTATAACCACTTTCTAAGGGCATATTAAGGAATTGTTGATTAATATGAAATATACTCTTTAATGATTAATATTCGCCTACCTTAAAATATCAGTGCATTGGATTCGGGCTGATAACCATAAATGAATGAATTGTTCTTTTGTGAAAGTGAGTCACTGGGATATTTGAATTAGAATATATCTCAAATGCACTCTACTGACCTTAAATGCTCACTGAAAAATACGAGCAATTTAATCATTTGTAAGAGAAAGTCCATTACAACGCCAGGATAGAAGCCACAAAGAACTTTATGTGAGGATAATTCATGTCTTAAATTGAACATGAACATCCTGAAAGTAAGTACAGTCAATGGAGCGATTGTGTAATGTTCTCGACTGAAATGAGAATCAGGTCTCCTTTTACCATCTCTAATGGCTGGCATCAAATATGCACAGTATTTACCAGTGTCCTTAATTGGTCCCAAGAAGTCTTTTGGTATTCTGCCTCCATCTGGATCACATGCTTTTAAGAAGATATCTTCTTACTTTATTATAACAGTATCAGTTAATCTATGTATAGGTAGGAGAAACATCATACTGTAATAATTTTATGGTATATTAAAAAAATAAGTAAATTATTTAATCACGTTATTCTCTCCAAGGGACTGAGGCAAAGCATGCTTAGCATCAGTGTTTCAGGCACTTCATGCACTTTACATAAAGCATAAGTTTAGTTTTATATTGTAAATAATTTGGACTTTCTCATTTTAATCATTAAGAAGACAATCTCTTCTTTCTAACTAGAAATCTTCTGTCCAATATTTGATAAAGGTAAGGATTTTTGACTATTTTCTTCACAGCCTTACCTCAGACCCAAAATAGTATCTGGAGATACTAGATTCTTGAAAAATATTTATTCATTTAATTAGAAAGATTCATTCTAACCTAAATATTAAATTAACCTCAGAATAATAATAACAATGTGTACTATCAAAAATTAAGAATTGTTCTCTAGTCATACACATATACAAACATAGAGGTTGTAGAAATTAGTATTTTATCTAGAAAACAGTGTTTCTAGAAACAGGGCATATTCACGCAATAAGTGATAGCTCTACTTCTAATTTTCCACAGGTTTTCTGATTACACATGAAAACATAATAGATAGCTAACCTGTACAAATCCTTTCTATTTTAAAGATTGGCACCTGAGCTAACATCTGTTGCCAATCTTCTTTTCTTTTTTTTTTTTTGCCTCCTTCTTCTCCCCAAAACCCCCCAGTACATAGTTGTATATTCTAGTTGTGAGCGCCTCTGGTTGTACTATATACAAATCGTTTTAGCTGTCTTCAATATATTTGCAAAAACAAGCAAAAAACAAAGTTAAAGCATTTTTTTTCAGTAGTACTTAAACTATCTCAACTGATAACGTTGATGTTGCTTTAAAAACATGTAAATGCGGGTGCTGGCCACATATTGTAGTGGCTAAGTTGAACGCACTCTGCTTTGACTGCCTGGGTTCTCAGGTTTGGATCCTGGGCACAGAACTACACTGCTTTTCAGCCATGCTGTGGTGGCGACCCATATACAAAACAGAGGAAGATTGGCACAGTTGTTAGCTCAAGGCTAATCTTCAAGCAAAAAAAGAGGAAGATTGGCAACAGAAGGTTAGCTTGGGGCTAATCTTCCTCAGCAAAAACAAAAAAGAAAACACGTAAACAGGCCAAGCTCGGCTAAGATTTTGGTTTTGCTCAAAATTTTGTTTCTCCTTCTCAGTTGAGAACGAGGTTCTCTTGATTACCTCTTTTATAGGGCCATTCTATGTTTTCTGTTCTGTGAAAGTAGTCGTTTTCATACTCTGTGGAAACAATTACCTCCTAATTTACAAGCAAGATCAAGGTCAAGAAATATTAAGACTCTCAATTTTATTCTTCTCTAAAATGTTTATGAAACTATGGTGTTCTTTCTTCCTTTCAGGCTCAGATAAAAACTCATCCTTCCCATTTGGCAAAACAAAGATAGCAAGATATCTAGATCATAGGATTTTCATGGGGATTAAATAAGGTAATAAACACACAGGCTTCAGTCAAGTTTTTCTTTTTATGCAGAAGATTTTCACACTCAAGACTAAATGCACTCCTATGGCTGCATTGTCCAAGTGAGTCTCAGCTTACACCTCTTGTTCTGAAGTTCTGTCCAGTGAGCACAACCTGTTACTCTCAAAATTGTTCCAGTCGGCATGCTGAATGAACAAATAGAAGCCTTAAGCTAGCTGGAATTGCTTTCTGTGCACAGTGCACATGCACATTGGGTGATCTTTTTCTCCATGTGAATAACCAGTTGTCTCAGCACAAAGTCCATTGTTTTCTCACTGCTTTATGGTGTCACTTCTGTCATATATCTAGTTTTCATACGTTCATATTTATGTGTCTGGGCTATATTTTCTGTTAAAATAGACCTATTGTTTATATTGCACAAATATCATAGTTTTTAAATTACTAGAGCCTTTATTAGATAGCTACAATTAGTTAAATTCTGCTATCTAATTTTTCTGGCTCAAAGTATTCATGGCTATTGCTAGACCTTTGCTCTTTCATATGACTTTTGTTATTTTTGATGAGGAAGATTAGCCCTGAGCTAACATCTGTGCCAATCTTCTTCTACTTTGTATGTGGGGTACCTCCATAGCGTGACTGACGAGTGGAGTAGGTCCACGTCTGGGATCAGAACCCACAAACCCTGGCCACCGAAGTGGAGCATGCAGAACTTTAACCACTAGGCCACAGGGCTGGACGCCCATATGACTTTTTGAATTAACTTGGCAAGTTTCACCTTGTTGAGCTTTAACTGAAATTTCATAAATTTTATAAAGTAAATTGTGGGTAATTAATGTATTTTCTTCAAAGATCATATTAATTTTAATTATTGTAGTCTTTTTAAATATCTATATATAATTTTTATAATTTTCCCCTCATTGGTCTTATACACTTTAGTGTATTGCTAGATATATTAGAGTTTTGGTTGATATTATAAATGGTGTCTTTTAAAACTTTCATTTTCTAATTGCTTCTAATATATGAAAATGTAATTGACTTTTGCATGTTGATTTTACATGCAGTAAAATTAATAAATTCTCATTGATTCTATCATTTTATCTGTAGATTACATTGAATTATGTGAGTACAGATATCATTATCTGTGAATAATGCCAGTTTTGCTTCTTTCTTTCTAAGCCTTACACCTTTATTTCTTTCAATAAAGCCAGCAGTATATTGTTACATATAAACATTTTGTTCCTGTCTTAAAGGAAATTCTTCTAATGTTTCAACAGTAAGAATTAGATTGTCCTAGGATTTGCTGTATGTATTTTATCCATTCCGGAAGTCATCCTTTATTCATACTTTAATAAGTATTTTTTATTATACATGATTGTTGAATTTTATCAAAATTTTTTCTGCATCTAAAAATTTTTAATCTAGTTTACTTTCTAATACTGAAAACTATTTTTAAGAAAAAACAAATTTTAAATAATTTCCCATAATCTGAGAAAATGCACTTGTTATGAAACTGTAACTGTTCAGCAAGAAACTGAGAAATGTCCAAAATGTTATCTAACTTGCAATATATGTATACGTGTGTGTGTGTGTGTGTGTGCATTCTCTGAATTGGATCAAACCTTTATAACTCACAGCAACAACAGCATCCATAGTAACATCATAATGCCATTTCATCACATCCGGTACTGCAGAGTAACACCATAAGATCCAAATGGTTCTACGTGCATATATGATAAGGTAGTACCACAAGGATAGCAGCTCTGAGATTATGACTCTCAGACATTATATAGGAGGTGAAATAGTTACCCTCTTCCCCTCTAAAGAGAGACAGAGACAGCTTATTTTTTACTCTGCAATGTAAACAAATCCTTTCTTGGGGAAGAGGGGAGTTGTCTCTGGGACAAATGTCCCAGAATGTGAGGATTTGGCACCAGGAGAAATGAAAAAGTTCCATCCCTTTGGAAGGGGATCAGATGGCTCCGTCATAAAGGAGGCAATGGTTCCAGGTCTAATAGTTGTAAAATTTGAAGAGCAAATGATGCTGGGTGGGGGCAGGGGAAGAGAGATTTTCTAAAATTATAGCCTGCCAGTTTTGTTGTTCGGGATGCTGGAACCCTGCAGAAACATCAAAACATCCAGAAAGAATTATCTTCCAATAGAGACCTGCCTCCTAAACCTAATTTTAGCTAAGTCACAGGAATGTGACTTAGGTTCCACTAAGCAGTCATCTAAATGATATTTTATTTGGGAAGAAAGAAGCATGAAGAATTAGAGGCTGCTGCTAGTAATAAATTCCTGGCATAATTGGTGGAGCTTTGGAGGGGAACCGCCAACTTTAAGAGGCTACGGGTACAGAGCTCCTGTTATTGGTGTCCCCTGCTCAGGACTCATGTTACACAGGATCACAGCAGCAAGTGGGCTGATCTCCATGCTCAATTGTCTAAGCTGCTTGCAGATTCTGTAAACTACTCCCTATAACTTTAAAAGGTTCAAAATTTTATCTATATACATTAGATTAAGTGGTAGATTTTGATTCCTAAATAATCGCTATTCTTGCTGATTTTCTTTTTGCTTAATATAGACATGACTGAGCAAGTGTGTTGAAATATCCCAAAGATATAGTGACTTTGTCAATTTCTCTAATATGTAAATTAATATTTTACATTCATATTTTTAAAATATTTTTTGAGACCTTATATGTATGGTTCAAAATTATTTGGCCTATGTGTTCTTGATAAATTGTTCTTCTTGTACAGTAATCTTCATATTTTTATACATTTTTCACAGTATTTCCATTGTGTTGGATAGCAATTAACCTCTAGGAGCTTCCTTTTGACTTATATTTTCCCTTTATTTATATTATTTTCATGTAAAATTTGCTAGGCTCCTATACATTTTTATTCCATGATCTTCTGACTTGTACTTTTGTTCTTGAAAATCTACCTTTCGGGGCCGGCCCCATGGCTGAGTGGTTAAGTTCGTGTGCTCTGCTTCCCTGGCCCAGGGTTTCACTGGTTCAGATCCTGGGCACAGACACGGCACCACTCATCAGGCCATGTTGAGGTGGCATCCCAAATGCCACAACTAGAAGGACCCACAACTAAAAGTATACAACTCTCTACTGGGGAGGGTTTAGGGAGGAAAAAAGCAAAAAAAAAAAAAAAAATCTACCTTTCAGTATATTTATCGCCTCTTTATTATAATGTCTTTTATCTCTGGTGTCTTTTAAGAATCTTTCTTCTTCTTTACAACAGTGTTCTACAATTTATTAATAAGTATAAAGACGTGGTTTTTGTGTGAAGAGGTAGGACTTTGTTTTAATCATCCCTGGACCTGCAGCGCTTATCAATAAACATGAGAATCCATGCCTTTCACAAATTCTGGAATATTCAAAATAATTATTTTTTGAAATACTTCCTCTTAAGTGTCTCTATTTTTGTTTTCTTTCCTCTTTTACAGTGCTTGCTGGACAAATAATAGAACAGGGTTTGTGGCCTCCATGTTTTTCAGCTTCTGTTTCTTATATTTCCATTTCTTTTTCTCTGGAGAATTTCTTCAAATCTATTTTACACTTCAACAGTAATTCTTCTACTGTAATTTCTATTGAATGTAATTCAATGTAATGTAATTTCTATTGAATCCCTCTACGGAGTATTATGTTTACCCCTGCATTTTCAATTTCAATCCTATAGTTTTTTTTAAGACTTTAATTTTTATTTTTAAACCATCTTTGTACTTGGTCACATTTACAATTTTTCCTTTAGTACTTACCCTTAGTTTAAAATCAAGATACAAAATAATTTTGTTAGAAAAGTCATTTTGAATATACTTCTACTACTTACTTTTCTTCTTGTGCTTAGTCATGGTGAATTATTGCTTCAAGAATTTTTCAAAGAAAAAAAGAATTTTTCAATATGTTTAAAAATCTAAGTTTGTCTTTATATGGCTTTGCTCATGTGAATGTTTTGAAGGCTGTATCATGGGTGTGTCTCATCAAAGAGGTTTGCCTTTACTACTGCCAGATACTTCAAGAGAGTTACCATGTTGGCGCCATATTAACATAAATGTCTAGGGCCAATCTATGAAGGCCATGTGAATTTGAACTTCAATCCTGGTTTATGGTGGGCCAAAGTGAGTGAATTATCACTGGGCCTGATATAGACTGAACGTTTGTGCCCCCCACAAATTCATATATTGGGACCTAATTCCCAGTCTGATGGCACGTGGAGTTGGGACCTTCAGGAAGTGATTAAGTCATGAGCATGAAGCCCTCATGATGGAGTTAGTGCCCTTATAATAGAGACCCTAGACAGCTCCCCTGCCCCTCCAGCCATGGGAGGATGCAGCAAAAAGATGACTATGAACCAGGAAGATGGCTCTAACCAGAGGCCAGATCTGCCAGCAGGGTGATCTTGGACTTCCCACCCTCCAGAACTGTGACAAATAAATATTTGTTGGTTAAGTCATCCAGTCTATGGTACTTTTCTCATATCAGTCCAAAAGGACTAAGACGAGGCCTTACTATTATGATGATGACGATGGTGTAATTTTCAATCAAGACTGTAAAAGACATGTTTCTCTATCCTCCATACTTGCTAGTACATGGAGTCATTCTAGCCTCTTCTTCCTGTGTGAAATAGAGTCCTGCTTTTATCCAGGAGTCTTATTTATAGGCTTCTGCTGTTCAGAGTCCAAGGTCCATCTCCTATCATACAGCTGCTAAAACACATATCTCCTTGTTCTTAATACATCCATGGTAGGTTAAACTTCATTATCTGCTTACCTTTCTGGTTTTCTTCCTTATAACTCCTGAGTAATATCTCCTTTACTTTTGAAGACTAGATTTATATATATATATGGATAGATAGATATAGTCAATTCTTTTTTGCTGCAGTTTTACGTTCTATAATGTCCACACAAACACTGAATTAGCAAAAACTGAACCATCGCTTGTAGAGGAAATATGGGATTGGGTTGCTGTGATCCTCTGGTCATAATATTTTTATTAAGTGATCAATATGTCACCTTGCTTTATGTGTGTTTCTGTTTAAAGACACCTTATTTAAAAAACGTTCCTGATTCATTAACACTGAACTCATGACCAACAGTAGTATAACTCATGCCTGAGCTAAGCTGTTGTAACACAGGCATTTTTCTGTAAGACACATCACAGCCTTCCTGCATTTAGGAACAAGGGAAAGCACTTCAGCACTGTGCGGGGGTTGGGGGTGCGACCATTTAAACAGAAAAATCACTAACAAAAACGCAAAAATATGTGGCACTAAATAGACTGCAAAAGGACACTTGTTCACAGTATGAAAGCTGGAATAAAAAGAAACAGTAGGAGTCTTACCATGTTCGACCTCGATTGGGAATGTAACGTGCACATTGGGAGAATTAAAGTTTTCACTCTGTGCATATCCAAAAATGACCAGAAAAAGCAATAGGGAATATTGATTTGGGGATTACAAATAAATTTGAGCAAGTAGACAAATTTACAAATAGGGAACTTACAAATAATGAGGTTTTAAGTAGATAGACATATATAGATAGAGATGTAGATATATAATATACTGGCATTTCAAGTTAGCTGCAGTGTTATAGTGTCAGAAATAAAAGTCTGAGCATGCAATTTGTATTTTTAATAAAAATATCCAATCCTCAGAAAAATACTATAAATCTTCATACACTGTTGTGGGAATAATTTGATATAACTTTCCAGAAAGAGTGCCAGCAACATATATTAAGAACTTTTAAATTGTTTAAACAAATTAATTTAGGTACTTTTCTCTGGGGAAACCAATCCTACCAAATTCTAAGAAATGTGGACACAGATTAATATATAGATATATTCACTATAGCATTAAATTTACTGTATAAAATTCAGAAAGAAACAAAATGCCCAACCACATGATAATAATTACATAAATTAGATGTATTCATATAAAAATTACTGAGTATCATAGGTTGTTTGAAAGTAATATAAATTTGTTGCTATGGGAAGCTTCTTATGATATTAAAATAAGGTAAAGTAATGTGGATATAACATCACATATAACGTTATCTCAGTTGTGTAAATATTTCATAAAACTAAATCCAAAATTTTTATAAAAATTGCTTATAGGCTATATTTTCTGTACTATTTCTTATTTGTTTTTCCATGAATATATATTTCTTTCCTAATTGGGCAAAATTAGTGAATAAAAGGTAATACAGAATTTCTTCCAAATGATTTTTAGATATTTGTTTAGAGTCCTTGTTGATAATCAGGTACTTTTTTGTGGTTGTAGATATCAAGATATGTGCTTATCAATATCCAAGGTCATGAATGTGGAGCCACTTATGAGACTTACACAATAAATGAAATGTGGAAAGGATAGCACGAGAGAATATTTCCTCTCCCACTTTATCACATTAAAATTATAATTACAAAATCTTGGAATACCTTCATAGAATTACAATGCGGTGAAGTTGTGCAAAAGATTTTTTAATGACTTCTTATTACTCAAATCAAAAGATATTTTGGTCTCTGTGTAAACTAAAATCTTGAAAAAGCATTTTAATTTTGCATAGTACATTTTACAGGGCTAATCATGATATATTGTGTGTATGTGCAAGAGAATACCCATTTTAACAAAGAGTCCCAAACGTTATTAATGAGAAATTCAGGAAAGAATTACACAATTACCTTTGATTTGATAAAACAATGGATATGTGATAGTTCTCTTTAATTTTTGACAGTTTTTGTGTTAAGTAGGCACTATTCACAAACCTATTAGGAGAAAATCTACTATTATTTTAAATGATCTGAGGAAGACTTTACAGAAATAATGAAATTTTTATATTTTCCATAATTTTGTAATTTTTATCTTTTATAGATAAAAGAAGTATTTACTTGGCATGTTATTTTATGCTTTAATAAGTTATGGTTTTTCAAATGTCTTATATACTTAAGATGGCCATTAAATATTTTATTTCTGTGAATATTCTGCCAAGTACAAAACATGTTTTCCTCTATTGGAAATTCATTCCTTGAAGAAATTTCTCTGCCTGCAGTTGTGAAACTAATTAATGCTGAGTTCTACTCCTACAGCAATGTTTGCTATTATAGAGCAGAAAAAGAATGTTGCCAAAAATTACGCAGAAAAGTATTTTTAAGAATTTTCTTCTCAAAAAAACTGGAGGAAAAAATGTACACCGAAATTCAGAGTTAACATACAATTTAAGAATTAAAATACAACTTTTAAAGAGTATGTTAGTTTTAATTTGAACATTTTTAGTTATTTCTACATATTTCTATATATTTCTAATAATATAGTCCTACAAATGTGTTGGCAGACATTGAAATATTAGTTTAACAATAATAGTATATTTTTGGAAATAAAAGAGAGAAGTTTGTGACAAAATAATTTTGAAAATAACAAATTTACTTGAAGGAAATAAAACTGGAAGTTTATTCTTTAAAAGTTCTCTAGGTTACTTTTAATATTGTATTTAAATTCTTTCTTCCTTAGTCTCAGATTTTTATTTGAAAATATATTAAAAAGTCACTTGACAAATAATAAAGAGCCATGAATCAAAAAACAAGTCATTTCAAAATATAATGAATTCAAAATTGATAAATAAAAATGAAATTTTGTAAGCAAGTGTAATAAGAATTTTTTTTTTTAAAGATTTCATTTTTTTCCTTTTTCTCCCCAAAGCCCCCCGGTACATAGTTGTGTATTCTTCCTTGTGGGTTCTTCTAGTTGTGGCATGTGGGACGCTGCCTCAGCATGGTCTGACGAGCAGTGCCATGTCCGCGCCCAGGATTCGAACCAACGAAACACCGGGCCGCCTGCAGCGGAGCGCGTGAACTTAACCACTCGGCCACGGGGCCAGCCCCCAAGTGTAATAAGAATTTTAACTTTCAAAACAATCCAATAGTTCCCATAATTCCCGTACAACTGAATGTCTAGGGGAGATGATTCCCTGATATTTTAATCAACCATATTCTCTGTATAGAAGTACCTTCAATCTTCTCTAGGATGTATTTAACTCAAAAATTATCTTATTGAACATTCTCAGGTTTTTAAAAAAATATTATTAGTGTCCTATAAGAAATACAATAACCCTAAATCTGTATCTCCATATATCGAACTTATTATTTTGTTTTGTTAAACTAGTCTATTTCGCCCTTGACTACTACTTTTTGAAAATAAATGAACTTGTCTCAGAGACTCTGCAGATTTATTCTTAAGACTTTCAAGGGACGTTAGCCGTTTTACCAACTATCTGTAACTTGAGATATTGCCAATATGTCTTGGTTGGAAAATAGCATTGTAGTTGAATAAAGGTCATTAATAGAAAATGTTGAAATCATTCAGACTGTATTTTATGTATAACACATTTTGACTTGAGCTTTCCAAACCTTTGTCATTATTTCTTGTGGTTCCAATTTATTTATCTTTAGGTACAAAATGTATTCAAAATGCAATAAAAACATTGCAAAGTTAACATAGTCTTTTCAATAAAATGTTTGTTTGACTTGCTGTATCATTTATGCTGGCACAGATTTTCTATCATCATCTATACAAAAGCTCCTAATATGGTTTTAAAACTTCTCCTGGGGTTATAAAAAATGTAAGCTCAGTTAACTTTTTATTTCACTTCCGATCATGCTAACAATGCCAGATGAATCTTGCTATTCACAACATTGAGCAAGCATATAGTTTGTCCAAGAAATGTTACATATAATTTGAAGGTCAGGGAAAGTGTTACAATTATTGTCAAGAAAGCACTTCATATTACTTTACTTAATCATCTTGTCTTAGAGTGAAAACTTAAGAAATTTAAAGGAATTGATTACAGAGATAAGAGGCTATGTGTGTTTTAGAGAGAGGCATATCACTGTAACAAAAATTTACAAGACACTCAATTGTGTTGAGATGGAGCCACTCGGAGAAGGAAATAGATCTATTATATCCTCTTTGAATATACTTTCCTATTCCTAAGAAAATAAAGGATGTCTGTTTCTGATGTTTTCTGAAACAATAACAGGTAATAATGTCAATGGACCCTGGAATACTATGAATATCTAATGAGAATTTGCTTTCCATCTCAAGAAAGCCACAGAATCATTTCTAACTTCCTATCTACTATAATTTTGTCTTAGTTGGGTTTATACATCAGTGTTGATTGATTGGCATGATGCTTGGCATAATAATTTAAAATACGCAACAATTTTCATGGATTTAAAATATACTGGTTTAAGTAGCTCAGTATTTCACTCTCTCTTATATGCAATATGCTTATGAATATTTGGAGTGTGTTTGCTGATTTAAAATAATGTTAGTTGCAATATTCTCTACAGCATGAGATAGTATTTCTTTCCTAATAAGGAAGCAAAGGAAGTGAGCTCTTGTGACCTCTGTAACTTAAGAAAAGTGAGAGCAGAATGTGAGGCATTGCCAAAGGAAGAAAGCCCTGTTGAGGCTCCCTTAAATAAGGATCTTTCATTAACTGGTCTTTCTGTTCAGGGTCCCAATGTTTTAGTAAGAAAGATAATTGGGTATCTCTGTTTTCGTTAAAGTATATACACAGGTTCTTTTATTTTGCAATTGAAAGGCAGCTTTGTATATCAGGAATGACAGAAACCAAAGGATGAATAAATTATACACGCAAACAACAAATAGTGTGTAGAGATTCTCTATGATCTGACATTGATTACCTCTACCAATCTTTTCCCTTGAAAGAAATATGTGTCCCACGTCTGATCTGATAGCCCTTATTTCTTCTTTACGCTGTTTCTAATGGATCTGTCTCTGTATTTCACACCAGCCCCTGTCATATTGTGCTACTTACAGTTACAGGGAGTTTTGTCTTTCTAAGGTGCTCCACGTTCTGTTTATGAATTATATTTTCACAACTCTACAGTCTTGTTCATATTTCCTACAACACACATCTGGAGAATAATGGAGTTTCAGTGGTTCACTTCTCCGTATATCACTGTCTTCCAAAAGCAATTATTACTGAATTTCTGATGCAGCCAACACAAATACCATCCTTGATTATGTAATATGAGAACAATGGAATGTTGAGCACTATCTGGAATACTTTTTTCCTTATTATTTAGAAGCCTTTTCCTATATCAAACTTCCTACGTCCCACTATCAAATCTGATCTCTAATACATTGACCTCTTGTTAAACCTGACCACTTGACCACTTGCAGCTTCTTCTGAGTTTGCTGTCTAACACTTTGTGTACTTTTTTGTTTTGAAGAAGAAGATTAGCCCTGAGCTAACATCTGCTGCTAATCCTCCTCTTTTTGCTGAGGAAGACTGGCCCTGAGCTAACATCCATGCCCATCTTCCTCTGTTTTATATGTGGGACGCCTGCCACAGCACGACTTGCTGAGCAGCGCCATGTCTACACCCGGGATCCAAACCAGTGAACCCCGGGCCACTGAAGTGAAATTAACTGCTGCGCCACTGGGTTGGCCCCACTTTGTGCACTTTTGCAGTTGAAATATATTGAATGGAAATGTTATTGCCTTAGCAACTCATGGGACTTTTTTGAGCAAAATACTTTGCCAAGCTCGGAGGGCTGTATTTGCCTTTCTTATACTCTGTGTCATTAAATATAATTGGAATGCGTGTTGCTCACTCAGATAAAAATAAACCACCTTCAAGAATTTTTAAAGGTATAACAGGGAAAAGAATCTTGAAAACAATAGACAGGATGTAACTAGTGTCTATGTTTTTACTTTAATGATGGTAGAGCTGGGTCTTTAACTTAGAATGTTAAGACAAATGTGGGCTTAGTTGAAAATAACCAAGAAAGAAAATCAGTATACATTTTGCACTACAATAAACGTTAGCATACCTTTCCCGTTCATCTCACTGAACTCAGGATGTCTCCAGATATGACATAAAGAGTCATCGTTCTAGACTCCCCACCAATCTCTATAGCTAGTATTTTAAGTGCAAGTACATTTAATCTGCATAGATGCAGTACTTGTATAATAACAGCCTGCTCTGGAATGGTGGTTCTCTGTTTGAAAGCATTTAAGGCTATTTGTAGAAATAGTCTATGAATATGTACACGCTCAAGTTTTTCATTTTTCAATGTGCAGAAGCTGCCTTATATTCACCAAAACCTATTTGCACTTTCTGGACTCACGGTAAATTTAATTTCTTTTTACACGTGTCCATGCTCAATTACCTGGCAGGGTTATCTGTCACATTCTTTATACCTAATTTGTATGGATAAACTTGGGGGCTTAAGATGTCACTGACACAAAATAGCAGGACCTGGATCTCTGAAACTTTAATCAAGAATTCCCATTTGAATTACACATGGATGAGCCACTGAGTTTTCTTACGATTTACCTTTTCAGCTATTAACAGCTATACAAGTAATGCAGAAATTTGTTTCTAATGTAGTCATGCTGCAATAAATTCCTAACATGGGACACTGTTTGGCATTAGGACACAGAGAAAGCTGACACTGGATGCTTTAGATCTAAGGGAAGCAGCTTACAAAAGGGTGATTGTGTTGATTTTTAATTTGTATTTATTTTAGGAAGGTGCTTAATTTGTATTTGCTTTAGGAAAGTGTGATGTAGGAGAAATGAGTTCAAAAAATAATTGGCTAGTTTGCTCGCATAAAGGAGAAAGGCAGGAGGAGCAGCCAGAGATTCTTAGCAATAAAATATTGAGAAAAAGAAATGTTCTTAGATGACAAACAATAAGAGACACTGCTGAAAGAGAACTTGAGAAGGAAAGAACCATTAATACATAGCTCTGTGACACAGATCAGATTAATAACGTGCCTGTCCCAAAACTAATATCACAGGTATCCTTAAGTTAGCTGTCATTAAAATGAGAGACAATGAGATGCAGTTTAAGAAACAAAGCAGGCTTGAAAACTATATCTAAGAAAAATTGTAGGCCATGGAACTTAGAATCAAAAGTCGGAATCCTACTAATAATCCAACAAGTACATGCCCAAAAATTACACAAAGAAACTATAAGTGCATTTGGCTCTTACGCTCCCGAACACCCGCTGCAGGTGCAGTCGCAGATGGAAATGGCCGCAAAAAGCAAGATCTATGAGTGAAAAGAAGCCATTAAGCTTTTATTAAAACATCACAAGGTGAAGACAGTCCAGGATTGTTCTATGGGAGTAAGTGGACTAAAGAATTTACAAGTTCAATTGGGAAGGTCAAATGTAGACAGTTTTATTTCCAGAATTTCTCACTTTCAAATTCGTGGCAGGTGTGAGAAATTTAGGTTACGTTAGACATGTGGTAGGATTCAGTAACTGCAAGACAGGGGCTGCAATTTTAGCAGATGATAGTTGGTCAATTTGAGTTTAACAAAAGGAGTGAGAAGGAATAGTTACTAGAACCAGTGGAAAATTTTCAATCCTTCAGCCTCTTTTGCAAGGATATTTGATGACCAGAAAAGTAGCTTGTATGGACTGCAATTATTCACCCCAGACTCATTACCTCTCTGCTATGTATGGACATAGGATGTACACTGAGGCAGTGCGTGCCCCCACAAGGCCTGTGCCACAGAATCTTTCCATCAGCAGACCTCCTTGCTCTTTCTCCTTCTGGCTTGATGTGGATAGTCACGGGGTTCTTAAAACTTAGAAGAGAAGAACCCAGAGTGCGTGAATTACTGTTTGGAGAAACACTTCCTGCCCATCAGAAACACTCATTTAGATTTCTTGCGAGAAAGAACTAAACTTCTCGAGTTAAACCGTAGAGGTTTTGTAGATTCTCTGTTTATGCAGGTAGCTCTTAAGAGGTTGCTTAACATTTGTACTCTGTTCTAGCTCAGTAGTCTGAGTGTCCTGTGTTCTGGTCAGTTACATCTTCTGTTTTCTGACATGATATAGCTTTAGGGAGTGTTATATTACACTGTCTTGGGAAGAAAAGAAGCCTCATGACTGGAGCGCTTACAACAAAACATCTACTTCCATCAACAGGAAGAATCATGGCCACTACGCTCTTTTCTTAAGTGAGCATCCACCTTTTTGTAACATTTTTGTAAGCCAATGCAACCAAGTGTATACTACTATTTGGGACCCCATTGACTGCCAGTTGTGCTTTTCCTTTGATATTCATTGATGACGAATTTTCCCATTGCAGATTCAATTCAGAATGCATCGCATCCTTTCCTTTCTCCAGGCTTTTGGCTGATGAAGCTGGTCCATGTGGAAGTTGATAGTCAATGGAAAAAAATATCTGTTCTTGATCAATTTTTCTAACTCATCCTCTATCACTGTCCGCTCATCCACTATTCCAGCCATGGTGGCATTCTCTCTTCTTCAAGCTTGCTGAGGTCATCTCAGTCTAAGAGTTTGGTACTGTTTCTTCCACCTGGAATACTTTTATGCCTCATTGTTGTATGGCTGCTAATTTTGACTATATATATGAGGCTTAATGCAAATGCTAAACCAAAGATTTTCTCCACTCCTCATCTTTCTAAAATACTCTCCAGCTATTTTAAATTTCATTAAACTACTTTATTTTTCTTATTTATCGGTCTCTAAAGTTATTTATTTTATTAATTGTATACTTTATTTATTGACTCAGCTTCATAAAATGAAGATTCACCCTATATGCATGTTCACTACTATATTCAGAACATTAATAATGTTGTAATATCACAATATTAAACCACAAATAGTGGTTGAAAAAATCTTGGAACGGATTACTGAATAATGCATTGCAGATAAAAAGCTATTAGAGACTACAGCTTGAGTCCAATGCTGAAATTTTCCTTCTACATTGTTTACTGCAACATCCTCATTGACTTTCTGCATTGTAGACTGAATTGTCCACTTACTTGCGGGTACAGCTTCTGGAAAGCCACAGGGCCACTGTATCACGCCAATATTCATTTTCGTACTTTTTAGTGTCCTGTCCTCCCTGCTAATCTAAATGGCCAACATAGAAAGAGGGAGAGGGAGCCAAAACCAAATGATTCTGCTGAACATCAGCAGTGACCTTCTCCCAAATATCCCCTTGAATAAGTCACTAGTACTCCTGGGGAAAGGAATGAGTGAGTAAGGGGATTGGAGAGGCATTTTTAAGTCTGCGCTAGCGAGTTCTCTCCTGTGAGATTGTACTAATTGGGACTGTTAGGAAAATCTAAAACAGACATGGAAAAACAAAACAATATATGGCCTAATATGACTGACAAGTTTAGGGATAGAATTAGCTTCAGATTCAATATCACAAGAGGCCTCATATTAATAAGAAAAGGAAGTTTCTCTTTGTCTCTTAACTCAGCGTTTTTTTTTCTATTGGTTGCTCCTGTAGGTTCCTTGTGGTGTCTCTTGTAGCTACTTTCATTAGCCCCAGTTCTCGTATAACATTTGGAAAAAGATAGCCATTCTTTTAAAGTCCTAGTAAAATCTCCTTGCATCTCCTTGGCTGTGATTGGGTCACTAGGGCATCCTTGAGCTAATCTACGCAGCAAGAAAATATAATGTGGTAACTAGCCACTTACGAGCACACACCCATTCCAATAGCTATGGTCTTGAGAGGAGCAGTGGTTTCCCAAAGTAAATTGTGCTACTATTATTTAAAATGAAGCATTAAGTTACAGCCATTCAAACCCCCACTTTAAACCACTAAAGGAGTGTAGCATAAGTTTTAATGAAAATACGAAGAGCAAGGTAACTTGTGTTCACCAATTATGATAAAATAGAATGTGATTATTTTTACAAGTTGAATAGTCTAGTCAGGGTCAGATCCTCTTAAGATTTTCAGGTCCCAGGCCAAAAGCATGGAGGATCATGGAGAACAGTTGTAAATATTCAAAATGAATAAATTAGTCTAACAAACTGTTAAATAACACATGTTCTATCTTGCTACCTTGAAAACATATTCTTTTACATTAAAAAGAACAGAAAATATATTTAAATAAATTGGCTTTGTTACTAAAAGTAACAAAAGTGGCTTACTTATTTTTATTGTAGATATCAGACCATTCTATTGATGGGCCATTAATATTTGAATGAACAATAAAATAAAAACATGCATAACTTATGTTATAGTTAATCTATTAAATTTATTTTTATTGCTTTCAATTAGACAAAAGTAATAATTAGTTTGTCTTAATAAAATTTTTGTATAAGTTCTATTCTATTGAAAGTAATGAATTGAAGAATTACAAAATGAAATGAAATTTTATTCAAGTTATAAAAAATTTGAATACATTCTTATTAAAATACAAACTGTGATAAGTGTAATGGATAAAAATGATTTAAATAACATTTTTCTTGTAAAATATACATAATTATAAATTAAAATTAAAAACAAAATACAAATTATGAATGAATATCAAAATACTAAATCACATTTATTTAAGTAAAGCTTAAGGATTTAATTTATTAACTCATATTACATATTTTCTAAAAACAAAACCATTGCAATTTTTTAACATTTAATGTCTATCTAGTTGCTAATGTAGAGAAACAGTATCACACTTTATGTGTTATTTATAGAACTCCATGTACAACTTTGAGTAATATGCATTTTATGGTATTGAAAATGTTCCTCACTTGCAATGTGCACCTCTTATGAATGGTGCACTAATTCATAAGTTCCTATAGTTAGGTCCAACTGCAGTACCTATCAGAGTATCTTAAAAATTTATTATATGCAAAAAATGACAAATTCATAAAATATTAGCAGTTTAATGCCGTTAGAAGATGTTCACACATTTTGCATACTTTCGTGTGAAGATGTTTAGAAAAGTAACCCCACACAAGCCCCCTTTAACAGGAACATGACCAGCACTCTGAACCACAGCCTCATGCTTCCTGAACTTGCCCAGGTAATCACTTTAAACTCTCATTCGGTATTGCTTACATTAAGCTCTGTGGTTCATGTTGTACTCAGATCACTGTTTATAACAGATGTTCTTTAAAATGCCAAGGCAGTTTTCAGCTGCAATCACTGAGTCAGGGTTTAAATCCAACATCTGGCACTATATGTCAGCACCTGAGATAAATAACACTCAGTGATGCACCTGTCTGGCCCAATAAACGTGTTCATTTGAAACCGTCATTGGTAGACGCCATGATTTATTACAGCTCTGCTTCTTCAAAATACTCTACCTACCACTGTTCAATAGGATATATAGACCAAAAGCAGTGCTGGTTTTTCCAACATAGACTTCTTTGTTATCTGGGTACTGGAAGGGGAGACTTCCTAGAAAACTGGGATTTGAGACTGAAATAGAGAATGGTGAAAGAACGGTCATGTACTGACAGAAAAAAACAACAACAACAGTAAAAGGAGACAGCCGATGGCAGCTTCCACTACACCTGCACTTCCTGTTTGTTTTAATGCAGACCAAGTCACTGGAGCTTACCTAGTTGACAAGATTATTCAACCAGTTTTACCAGTGATGCACTTGTGAAATACGCATCTTTTAGTTTTTATGAAAAATGATTTCCAGAAGCAACTGAAAAAAGAAAATGAATAGTTTCCCTCACATGATTGATAGAACACATGCATTCAAATCGTCCAGTAAATCAGGATAAATAAAATGAAGCTTACCTTCAGGAAAACCATATAGAAATAAAATAGAATCGTCTAACCATTAACAGGGTATAGACATCTATTTTTGTTTTGGAAATTGTGATATATTTAAGACAATTATAAGTGATTTACCATATTTTTTATTGTGTCACAATGAAGGAATAAAGAGAAAAAGTATATTTTACTAGCTCAATATGTTAAATAATGAATATTGGCCCTTAGTGGTGCATATTGTTACAACTCACATGCTTTTATAGGTGATTTCCTTAATAGTACAATTTCTTTGCTAATATTAAAAATAGAGCACTTGTTTATTCATCTTATGGTTTCTTAATTTTTAGATAGCTTTTTTTTTTAACTCTTTGAAAAGTTAAAAGTTCTTCTTGGTTAAATATTTCATAGTACAATGTATGTTAGAAATGGCAATCTGTCTATAGCACTATTATGACTATGCTTCCAGGTTTGCCAATGGAAGAAATTTGTCAAATATGCTGAAAAAATTTCTTATGTAAATACAGTGTAGGTTACAAAGACTGATGGACATAAAATTCAGATATGAACATTGAATTGGCAGAATTTGTACTAACAATTTCAAAAGGTTGCTAGCATGTATCATGACTCTGTGGTATGTTCAATGAAGAACAAAATTTTTTTTACTTCTACATAGCACACTATTGTATATGCCAAATGAGCAGTTGGTTAGTATGAAGGCATGAAAATGTTAGGCAATACACGTACATATAGGCTCATGTTATGTTAATTATCAATGGGCAGCCAAATATTCCCATTTTATTGACAGTATGAACAACCACAAAGCATGTCACAGGCTTTCCTACCAACTGTCTCCTTCTAACATATTGATTTAACCATGCTTAATTATGACTGGCCTACTTCATTTTACAGTTTTCATCTGATGTGAATGTTTTGCGTGTGTGTGTGTGTGTTGGGAGTACGAGTGAGTATAAGTAAATGTGTACCTAGATCTATTTTTAGACACATGCATGCAGTTGGAAGAACAATTTTATCATTGCTTGCTTTAATAGTAAAATAATACTTTTACTGCTCCCAGATCCAAATTCCTCACCTTTAAACCATTTTTTATTGTCTTGATTTTTTTTACAGCTTTGATAACTATTGTGGGGAAGGCATTACATTAATCAATGATTATCCATTAAAAGTCATTAAGGTGCAGGGTCAGCTATATGTTGTTGGAGAGGGTTTGCTAAAATTCTGAATATAGAGAGGTGCTACAAGGCTAACTGAAGTGCCAGAGATTCCCTTACGTATATGGAATGCCTTTAAGGCCAGAAGTCAGTAGAGGAAAACAAGAAGTTATAAAGGCTTTAGTCACTCCATGATCCTGTATAAAACCATCCCAGTGCAAAGCCATGCATTCCTCAGGGAGCAATGCATTCAAAATGAACCTTTGGTTTTCAAAACAACCTATTATAAACTGTGCAGATTTAAACATCAAAATGTTAAACTTCATTTCCTGAGACTAGTGCTCCCTTGTGTAATAACATTTATGAACAACAGATCACGATGAATTACTTTAAAAAAATAATCCACAAAAGTATTTCTAGGTTATGCAGTTAAAAGCAAGTGGGTAACAAGTATAGAAAGTATAAACCATTTCTGTAGATATTTAAAAGTTCTCTGAGTTACAAGGACTAATACTTTTTAAAAATATAAAATTATAGGAATAAAAGGAGGCTATAATATTTTTGTCTCTTTAAAATCATGTTTCTATAGTGGAATAGCTAAGAAACCGTTTGAAGTAACGACATGACATGTGCTGGCTTTGGAGACCTCCAGAATGTATCTACTTGCTAAAGAATGCTCTACAAGGGACCTTTAAACATATTGGGTAGACGGTGAGTGTTTAGTGATGCTAAAGCTGCATTACTTGTTAAAGCAGGGGAAATACGGATGGTAAAATATATTACCTACAAGGTTAAATACCTACAAGATTGCAAGCTATAAGATATTCCTTAGACGACTATTTATTAGACCGTACAGAATGTTTTACCAAAATAACCATGATCATTTTGTATAGCTTCTGCTCATTTTTATCAGTCTAATGTTATTCTGTTTTTTCTCTTAGAGTTAGAATATTCAAGGATAGGACTACACATTCTGTAGTTTATAAAATAAAGCACAACTGGATCATTTCCCCAGTACTCTCAGGATAGTATTTTTTCCTTAGGTGATTTCATGTCAGTCCTCCTTTCTAAGCCACTGTCTTTGGGAAGCCCTGCAGAAGTGAGTGGCGGTCGACATAACCACTGCATGGTTAAAGACCTGCTCAAGAAAAGCTCCAAGACTGAGACACCAGGTCACCAGGCACATATACAAAAGCAGAGTAAGAAGGCAGGTTAAACACAAATAATATTTGAGAAATCAGAAATCTGAACAGTTTGGAATTACAACCAAAACGGCTGATCATTGGAAAGAGGGCATAGCTATTTATGCATGTGTAAAAGAATAGCTGGCAGACATTTTTGGATGCCTGTCTTCTTTCGAATGCCATTTGATTATTAGAATAAGTATCCCCAATTTGTGGCCTCACTTCTCAGGTTAGAAAGCAGAATCGCCTATTGCAGGCCTTACCTTGTGTCCAGGTCGTAGGCATATGAACTAAGTGCTATAAATCACAAGCACACTCTAGAAATTCCAGTTGAGCAGAGAGAAAGCTGAAGAACCCATTGCTGTTTGTAATTTAATCCTTGCGTTGGTGAGGTGAAGACTCAGAGGTGGTAGTGACAAAAATCCTGGATGCAGAGACCCATGTTTGATATAACCAGTGACACAGTGAGAAAAACACATTCAGGCAGTCCTCCAAGGCCACTTGTTTGTGCCTCCTAAAAATTTGATAACCTACCCAGTATCCTTTAATAAATTGGTTTTGGACCAACAAGGAAAATATAATTATGTTTCCTAGTTAAAGGATAGTGACTAAGACAATATGAGGCCATGTAAACATGAAGGTATTTTTGGGAGGAAATATTTTTTACTTCCCCTTCCAAAAATGATGGATAAAGGTGTGTTTGGGTGAGAATAGGTTGGTAAGATCAGAAGGCACTAGTGATAACATTGACTCATTACTGAGCATTTGAGAGTAGCTTTGTGTTCTTTATATCTATATTGTCTTACAACAGAAAATAACTCAGAATTTGAAGCCTGGATGAAACAGGTAGACCTGAAGGTACCCCACCTGCAAGAATGAAAGTAGTCCAATATCTCAAAACGAGTAGAATGAGTCGTTCCACAGTTTCCTGTGAAAACTCCAAATACTTCACCATTGCTCCTTTAAGGCAATTGTGTTTGCTTCCTTCCTATTCCTATTGTTTATTTTTTGCCTCATAGTGGGAATTTGGAGAAAAAAATAAATAAAATGAAAGTGGTGAGGACGAAGAAAAGAGAAATAGTTTGCCAAATACTTTTTCTTGGAGATATTCTTCAAGTTTTTGCTACTTGATTTCTCCTCATCTGTAATGAAAATTTAATCTGTAATGAAAAAGCACATTTCTTGTTCTTATTGCCATGTTTTCTTAATTCTAAAATGCACATTTTTTCACATTTCTGAAATCAGGATGGCTTAGATCAATGCATATGTATGATACACTTTATTTTCCACTTAAGTATTTGTTGTTATGTCAGTGGGTCTTCTTCTGATCTTAAAAACAAGAAAATAACAATTTGGCTCATAATTTATTCTATTAATGTTTATGAGTAAGTAATAGAATATTTATGATATTCATAATCATATTATGAAATGGCTGAATTGTCAATACTGACATACACATAAATTAAAACCCCCAAGTGTAATTAGCAGTGTTTTCCACACCATCACAGATTAAAAATGGTGTCTCCACTTATAACTGTAATATGTTCACAGCGTAGCAGGCTATCACTATTCTAACTCTGCAAGGAGCTTTGTCTGAGCTCTTTATCCAAAAAAAGCAAATCCTCTCTTGTATTTGCTATGTTCTCTTTTATTTTTGTTTCAACTTTTCTTTCTTTGGCCACGTTAATAAAGATATTTTTTTTAAAAGCCTTTTATTCACTCAAAAATCAATAGAAAGTTTTCAATTTACTTTATGTTCAGATGCCGGAGTCTGAACACAATCATACCAGGAAGGAATTGTTTTTGGGGTGGGGTATCTGACTGGATTTGGAATACAAACAATATTCCTATTAATTTTGTTGTTATTAAACATGAGACATTTAAAATTAAAAACAAAGAAATACTCTTTACTTAATAATATAGCTTTAGGCTCACAATATTAATATACTATGCTTCACTTATCCATTACGTCTGTGTTTTTTTCCCCCTAAGTGAATTAACTTATCTTACTTATTTAATTCATATTTATGCTTTGGACTTGCTCTTTATACTCAATTATTTTCATGTTGTTCTTAATAAAATTTAATGATATGGAATATTGGGTTTGGTCTTACTATATTAAGATCGCTTAGTTTTCTGCTCCCCAGGATACTAGGTATGTGTGGCATGGAGATTGTGTGTCATCAAAAGAGAACCCTGTTGCCTATACCTGGCAGAGGCAGTGACCTCCTTGATGATGCACCTTATATTTGTTTTCTAGGGCTGCTGTAACAAAGCAGCACAAACTCAGTGACTTAGACAACAGAAATGTATTATCTCACACATCGAGGTGTCCACAAGGCCATGCTCCTTCTAAGCCGCTAAGGAAGGGTCTGTTCCAGGTCTCTCTCCTAGCTCTTAGTGGTTTGCTGGCAATCTTTGGTGCTCCTTGGCTTGTAGACACGTTGCCCCAATCTCTGCCTTCATGTGCATATGGCACTCTCCCTTAAGTCTATAAGTGTTCAACATATGAATTTTCAACACACGCCTCCAGAAAGCAGGATATTTTCTATTATAAATAAATTTATAAATAAATAAAGTGGGTGCTTTATTTATTCTACAGATTCAAACCCACATTCACTCCTAGCATCCTCAGAAGTTCTTTATAAAATGCTCAACATTTTTACCAACTTATGACAAAGGTTTGATTATTTTATCTGATATAAAAGCATTAAGCAAACAAAAGCTTTAAAGTAAAAATTATTCCTGGGCCGGCCCTGGTGGCCTAGTGGTTAAGTTCATTGCACTCTGCTTCAGCGGCCCATGTTTGGTTCCGGAGTAAGGACCTACAGCACTCGTCTATCAGCGGCTATGCTGTGATGGCTGCTCTTATACAAAATAGAGGAAGATTGGCAACATATGTCAGCTTAGGGAGAATCTTCCTCGGCAGAAAAATAAATACACATTATTCCTAAAGGTATTAATTCCTTAATGTCCTTCTTAGGCCTGTTCCTTGCTCTCCTTGGGGAGCAGTGTGAAGCCCCTGGCATTAGGAACAGCACAGAAATTGATGAGAAAGGAGTTTGAACATTATCTCCTTATGTTAAATTACTCTTATTGCTTTTGGTACAAAATAATCTTATTGTTAAAAATTCTTATTATTGTTAAAGTGGTTTAGATATTTCTGACTACTTTTCAATGTTTGGCAGTCAACACCCCTTTCTTTCTCCATTTTCTGAAATTTAAAACTTAATTATGTTCTCTACCTGAAAGAAAACAAATAAAACCTCAAATAAAAGATTCCACACTGCATAGTTTTGTTGTCTTTTTTGTAATTAAAGTTTTTTACAAATAAAGGGTATGTTATTTTTTAAGTTCAAATAACATAGCACAATTTTTGTACTCATTTTAAAATGGTTTTTACAATGATCTACTATTTTAGCACTTATAAAATTAAGGAACAATAGTTTAGTTCTCTCACAGATGATTTTCAGAAGATGATTTTTCTCTTTCTTCTGAAGATATTTTTCCCTGAAAACACTTCTTGGGGCGCCTAAATGACTGCTACTAATGTTATATAGATTGAAAAAGGTCATGCTCAAGCACCTCTTTCATTACACAGCCCATTAATCAGGAAATCGCTGCCTAGTTCTACTTGAAGGCTTGAGACGTTCGGACCTCTTCTCGTGGTTAGAAACTTCTGCCTGGTGTTTTGTTTGTTTGTTTTAATAGTCTGTTCAATTCTTTATTGCTGCAAAAAAATTACTTGTGTCTTTGTTGGATGTAATTGATGACAGAATCATGTGGCTGAATTATTATGATCAATAAACTTTGGAGTTTGATCACTGCCTATGTGTATGAATCCATGGTATGAATCCAATGGCTTTACCAATGAAGGTAAAACCATTGAGCAACTAGCATATTACCTGATCAGAAATTTATTTAGTTCTGAACTTAGTATCCAATAATGGTAAAATGATTGGTGCTTCACTCCTCTGGGCCAAATCATTCCCTTAATCCTGATGTAAAATTTTATTTTTACCTTAAGCCACTCTTCCACTTTTTAAATCATTTGCTCACTTTCTTTCCCTCTTTCATGAATCAGCATAGGAACTTTGATGATAAGCCAATCTCTTTCTTAATATCAATGGGTAAATACAGCTCTGTTGGATAGAGGAAATCATTGTTTTCTTTTATACATATAAGACTATTGTGTAGAACAAGAAGAGAACACATATCCTATTCTTAGACATTTAAAATAGAGAGCATCTTTGCATATTAATTTTATGGTTTAGATTATTGCATCTAATTCTCATCAGTTTGATGCTTTATCATTATCTTAATTTATTTGTCGATAATGCTACATATGATTTCTATTTATAAAATGATTCTCCCTCTTCAAGAAGTTTAATTGTATTTACTGTATTAATTGTATTATTACTTAGGCTGAAAAAAGACTAAAAGTTACAAAATCATTGCATTATTCCCATTGTACTGGAAAGGCTAAATTAAACTCCCGTTATTGCACCTAATAAAAGATAGGTAATTCCATTTTATTTGGCACTGGTTTATATAACATTATAATTTTGAAAATAAAAGGTTAGTAAATGGATATTATTCAGATAGTTTGAATTTTATTCTAGTCACTCTCTAAATAGCATATGTCATCTTTAAAAATTACGTTCTTTCATGCTTTGGAATACAATGTTTAAGGGACTTCCCTTAGAGGTCATTTACTAAGTTTCTGTCATGTTCTATCTGTCTTATATCTTGAAGGTTTCTGAAAACACATCAGGTTCTTCTGTGGTTCAAAATTCTTTCGTGATAAATCATATAGTTAACATTAAAACTAAAAACATTGACTCTTAACCTTAGCCCAAATATGATAGAGGGTCCAAGTGTTACAAAATATATTCAAGTAAACATTACACACACACACACACACACACACACACACACACACACACATATTCAATTAGAATGTAAGATTAAGACTTGATGGAAGATATCAAGGAATAAAATGCGTATCAATTAGCGCTGTCTGTGTTTGTCCAGCATGTTGCTGGACCTCAGCACCATGGACAGTGGTTCTGTAGATTTGGGACTCACACTTTTGAGCAGGTGGGTTCTACCTTGACTTCCAAAGGGGTGTGGCGATGGTAAAGGACCAAAATAGGCTAGAGGTTAAAACCGACTTCTGTTGCCAGTGAAGAGTGCTTCTGGGGAGCCACTGGCAGAAACAGCAAGCAAACAGGAAGGAGTAAGTCCTTGTCCCTCTTCCTGACTTCCAATCTCCTTCTACTGTCCTCTGTTAGTGTAACATTATGAAGAAGCCAGCTGGCAAAAAGGAAATGTAGTTTGCAGACTGGCTTCCCTGGCATCACAAAGTAGGACATGGACCATTGAGTTTAGAGCTACAAAAAAATAGTTTAACAACTGGCAGACTAATAACAAGCCCAGAGCTTTACTGATGAAGCAGCCACTACTGCCTTCTGTCTTTGTCCACGCGCTTGTTCTTATCAAGTCTGTCAATATCCCCCTGGCAGTAATGCAAGAACAGTGTGCTTTGGACCCTGGCCACTGGTCTCAGTGCCCATTCACCTCGTCTCCTCTAACAGTGTCCTTGGCTAAGACTCTAACTCTAGATCCAATTCCAACTCTGGAGCTTGAAGCAATTTTTGTAAGATAACATTTTTTCCAAATTAATCTTTAAAAATGAAGATATTTTAGTTCAAATTTCAATTGAGTATATTTTTGAATGGAAAAATGATATAGAGGGACACATAGAGCAAAATAAAAATTGAAAAACATTTTGCAAATATGTGGAGTATCTAGATCTAACCGACATTAAATCATTTTTTGAAGTAACAATTGTGTCTAAAATTGGGCAATAAATAAACAAATTGACAAGCAAATTAGGGAGTCCAAAAATGTAGGGACCACTTCAGTGTCATAATGAGGATGGTGCAGATATGTGGTTTTTATAAGATTGCCCTTTTTATAAAAGATTGAACTTACACAAGATTGAAATGAAAAACTTTTGGCTCAAATTCTGTATCCAACAGTTGTGAATTATTAATTGGCTGACTTTGGGGAAATTCATATAACTACTTAAAGGCTGAGTTTTCTCACATAAAAATGAAAATTATAACAGTAACTTAGAGTTGTTTGGAGGATGGATGCTCTTCCACATATTATGGGACATATAATATATGATAGAACATAAGTCAGTCTTCACAGATAATGGGGCATGATTATTTAAAAAATATCAAACTGACCAAACATATAAAGGGAACTTGTTAGGTTAAATAAATAAAAGTTAATAGATTGGCTCGATTTCAGTTAAATTTAGTAAGAAATTAGAGCTTTTTCTCTGTGATTCTCTGAGCTCTCCATACTTCAACTTTTTTTATCCTTTATTTTAGTAAAATATTTTCAACAGTCCTGGGCTCACATATGTACCCATAGTCGTGCAGATTAAAAAGAGGGCTCTTCTTCCAAAACAAAAAATGAAAGGCTTGGAACAGCCTCTGATTTAGCCATCCTAACTCATATGCGCGGTATTAAACCAATAGGTGAAAACAAGAGATGATCGTAGCTGATTGGCCGAAAATCGAGGAAGTATGAGTTTTAAGTTAAGCTATATCAAGAGTCTTACTCTGTGCATGATCTTTTTGCTCTTCTGCCCTTTTTATTTCTTAGGTTTCACTCAAGTTAGTGATAAGACAGCATTGGTCCAAGCTTCACCTTATTATATCATAACTATGAAGGGAGAGAGAGTTTATTTTCCACAGGCATTGACTGAAAGTTCTAAAACTTCATGCTTATTTAACAAATCTATTTCATCTGAAATATTACATTGCAGTGGCAACAACACAATGTTTCTGATTGGCTTGGGCCAATCACAGAACAATTCTGGATTTGAGGATGGAATCAACTAGGTAAAGTTTTGCCTGTGGAGAAATGGAGGCTAGAGGGACAACCATAGTATCCATTGTAATTTTCTGTAGGAATAGTGATTACAAAAGTGGTCAGCTAAGGTGAAACTTGTCCAAAGAAGACGTCTTGAGTAGGAGACAAATTCCATTTTATGCCACATGAAAATTATCATATAAACAAAAGCATAGAATTGAGTTTAAAGAATCAACTCTTGGGGGCCAGACCTGTGGTGGTGTGTTAAGTTCAGCACGCTCTGCTTTGGAGGCCTGGCTTCGCGGATTTGGATCTGCGTGTGGAACTACACCAATCATCAGCTACGCTGTGGCAGCAACCCACATACAAAACAGCAAAATAGAGGAAGACCGGCACAGACGTTAGCTCAGGGCTAATCTTCCCGAAGCAAAAAAATAGAGGAAGATTGGCACCAGATGTTAGCTCAGGGTGAAACTTCCTCAACAACGATGACAAAAAAATCAACTCATTTTTTTCCTGCTTATTTAAACTACATTGTGAGTCAGATTAAAAAAGAGAAATACATTTATTTAGTTCTCATTATATGTCAGTTAATGTGGTGTGTTACTAATATAAATACTGTGTTCGAATCCTAGTAATTAGAAGTACCATTCAAAAATGAGCTCGGAATTCAAGCTAGGAAAAAATATAAAAAAGAGAATGAATAGAAGTAGTACATCTATGAGGAAAATTACTGGATCAATGCATATGCATATGTTCAGCTTTGTTAGATGCGGGTAATCAGGATTCCAAAACTGTTACATCTAAATTTACTCTCCTACTATCAGTATGTGACATTAAGTAGGTACAATGTGTAGACATTAGTCTTATAACAACTTGCCTATTCATAGTTGGATAGAGACATGGAGTTCTCAGAGACGAGGTGGGACAACAGTGAGATTTCATGGGAAGATCTGAACATTTTTGTATGCTGAGAGTACGTGTTAGTAAAGAGAGAAGCTAAAGATACATGTAAAGTAGAGGAAAAGTGATGATGCGATGTCCCAACACAAGAACAAGGCCATTTGTTAGCTATTTATTATAACATTTTTCTCTTTTCTGTGATGTTTACAATATATTCTATGACATATTACAAACATAAATGAATTATCCTTAATTGTATAGAAATACAAACTATAATATCATATAGGCCAGTGATATCCAGAAACAGTGATGAAGTAAAATAATATCTTCCAAAGATTACTTCCATAAAGTATTGAGCCAGTTACTGCACTCTGGTAGCACTACCAATTAACAGACCTAAAAATCTCAGTATCAATTATTTGGATTTAAGTATGCTAGAAATAAATTAATAAAAACAAATCAGTCAACCTTATGTTAAATCTTCAGTCATCTGGTATTTTCTGTCTTCTTCAAGATAGCATTTATGACTGCTTTAGTACTATCATGCATTAAATTTGGATAAACTCTAACATAAAGTTTAAAGTATACACTGCATATTTTCAACATTTAAATCTTATAAATTAGAAATTTGAATGCAACAAAATTGGACTTTAACACTTGGAATATATTCATATTCTTTTTATTGTTCAACTCTAGAGAAAAACATTATTATATCCTTTACTTAATATTTACCACTATTTATTTGGTATTTGTAGGATTGGCATAAATTACTTAAGTCTGACTTTGGAAATTTGTAAAATAATAGAAATACTTAAAACATAATAGTCTCAGTGATAGACATGTATAATTATGTAACTTCCATAATATACTACCTAGTAGCAAGTTTAGAACACAACTTTTATCCCCACAATGCAACATGTATCCAATATTATAATTTATTCTTTCTATTTTGTATGACACTGATTTTTACATCCATGTTGTACAATATAATCTTTTACTTGGAATATCTATGAAAAGATATTTTGGTTATTTAAATGAGTATCTATAGGCATCTCTACCAATGATTCTATTTATTTTAATATATATTAGCCTCTTCTTACTTCAAACTGAGTAGTTACACTATTATTAAATTATGTATAAAATTATATATAAAATATGCATATACTGTGCACATTCACGAAAATTTGAAGTATATATATATGAAATTTTGAACTTCAAACAGGGATAAAGTTATCAAGAAGCAGAATGTATACCTAACTCTTTAGACTACTTTGAGAAATTATTAAATTCTAAACTATTGATATTTGGAAAAGCAGTAACTAAAAACTCTTGCTGAGGTTTCTTTTTTATCTTTTTCTTGCTGAGGAAGATTTGCCCTGAGCTAACATCTGTGCCAATCTTCCTCTATTTTGTATATGGGGCACTGCTACAGCATGGCTGATGAGTGGTATAGGTCTGCAACTAGGATCCAAACCTGTGAACCCGGGATGCTGAAGTGGAGCATGCTAAACTTACCCACTATGCCACTGGGCCGTCTCCCTCACGTTTCTTTTGAAGGGTAGTCAATGCCTGTCTTTTTTTTACTATAGCACTATTTTTATGATTTCAGTGTATCACACTTTCCTGTACTTGCATTATATGTTATGAATAATGAAGGGATATATGAGTTCCACTTTAGTCTGGATGGAAAAGTGTTAATAGCCAGATACATTTATTTACCAAGTACAGAGCACATGTAGTTATCAATTAAATTATAAAATCTACTTGTAACAACAGTTGAATTAAAGTATACACTCTAATAGTTTGTAAACCACATTTTGTCTACACTTTAATGGTTAATTTTAATGTATCCAGAGAGAAAAATAAGATAGACTGAATAGAATCTCAACCACTGAGGGCTAATCAGATTCTGATGTTGCAAACACCACATAAAGTTGTAGCAATTAAGATTCTGAAGCTAAAGTCAAAGCAAAAGAGGGAGTCAATGCTTTAAGACAGTTGCCCCCAGAACAGCATGAATCTATTTGCAAAACATTTGTATGCAATATTGTAGAGACAGTTATTAAAATCAGAATACTTTTTTCCCATATGATCTCCTTTCATCCTTACAAAGGCATCTGTATGTGCAGCCTGTAATATGTTGTTTAAATGCTGCCAAATGCTTTAGCTTGCCTTTATCACTTACCTCTTTGTGCTTTTCTCATTAGATTTAACTTACTGTTGAAAAACCAAGGGAAATGTGGTGGCATATGGCAAGCAGTAGATGTAGATAATATTCTGTTTCTGTTTCCAAGAGCAATGATATATACTATATTTATCTGCTTAGATTCAAATCCCAGCCTCCCTTAATGTTACAGCATATGAACTATTCGGTGTCGATTCATTTCTGTCTGTTCTCCCAAATCACAAGAATGGCTTCTGCACCTTAGTTTTCTTTTTGTTTTTATTTTTATTTTTATTTTTTTAGGTCCTGGCTGTTTTACAGTAAACACTTTTACTATCTTACTATCAAGAGTCCGCCACAGACAAGTACAAAACATTAGGAAATACAGCCATACATGGAAATCACAGACACTGTTTTCACACCTGACATAAAATAGAAAATGAAAATTTCAATGAGATATAAAATTATGCTTGTACATTGAGCTTACTTTATAACGAAAAGCTGATATTAAAAAAAACTCAAAATCATAGACTATAGCAAATATAGCATATATGCACACTTTGATGCTTTATCTTTCACTAATTGTTGGTTTCGGAAATTCTCATAATGAATTCTCTCTCATTTCATCAAGTGATTTCAACAGCATATATACGTATATATATATCTTTTCTTAAAACTCTCTTCTAGAAAACATAACACTGAATCTCAGATATCCATAACTTAATCATGTAAAATTGAGGCTATTAATTCTCCCCTTGGAGGTTCAAATATGTGAAATGATGACACAGAAAGCAATTATTCCCAACAAAATCAGACATATAGTTAGTAAATTGACCACGCTGATGCATATAATGAGCCACAATTGGAAGAAAAATGACAATGCTAATGATTAGAACTGAAGATGTTCCCCTTAGCACATACATTTACTCATTCTATCAGAACTGATATATATGTGCTGGTTGTGTCTTATTTTCTAGGTGGTAATATATTAGCTAAGCTACAGGAACTAAATGTCCAGTGAAAGGAAAAGCTATGTATGAAGATAACTTATGGTTCAATGCAGTACATGCAATAAGAAATTCATGAACAAACGGCTAAGTTCACAGAAGATAACTAGCATAGAGCTAGATAGGAGGGCTTTAAAGAAAAGGTAACATTTGAGATTCATGTTTATTTAGCTGCATTCATCTAGTGTACAATTAAATGGACTTTTTATCTACCAGTGGATTACTTGATCCACTAATTTTGCAAAGCAGATACTGTCTTTTTGGCCATAATAATGATAAAGCAAAAACTGAATTATCACTTATACTCTATTCCCCCAACCCCTTAAACGGCAAAGCCTCCATCTTCTCTTCGCCTTTGTAAAACTAATGAATGAGGAGAATGTCATTAAGGAGGAATAGATATATGTAACCATTTACCAAGATGGGGCATGCTGTTTGAAACCACTCATCTTGTTTTCTTTCTTTTCTACAGTCCTCTGGTCCTATTATTTGCGTTAAATGGGCAGGGTAGTTTTCATTGATTTCAGCTGCCTGAAATCTACCCCAACTTCATAAAGTCACTTTTGTTGTTGTTGCTGTTTTACCATTGATAAGATGATTATGCTTTGAGATGAATATTGAAGATGGATTCCTGAAAAATATACTGAAAAGAGCTAATACTAATCAAATTCTAATATCTATTTAGTAACTCTCACTGAACCTGTGTGAGGAAAAAAATGTGTGTACTAGACAAGTTCATGATAAGTCAATGATGTAATGGATCGCCCAAAAAATACAAAAATACGTGCATCTTACACTCTACTAATTAATATATATATATATAACACTATATAATAGTCTTCCTTTTTCTACACAGATATACTATACCTATAAGTTTTGGGGAAATCTTATCATTGAAAATATTCCACAGATGATAACTAGGACATCTAAGAGAACTAAAGTCATGTATAAAAAAATAAAAATATTTACAAAAAAAAAGACATGAAAAGCATATATAATGGAAAGGCAAAAGACACAGAATAGCCAACACAACACTGAAGGAAAAGACCAAAGTTGGATGGCTTACACTACCTAACTTCAGGACTTACTATAAAGCTACGTATTATGCTCACTATTACTTATTATAAAGTAATCAAAACAGTGAGGTATTGATAAAAGAAAAGACAAATAGTTCAATGGAACCAAATAGAAAACCCAAAGAGATAATACAAATATAAACATGTCATCTTTGACAAAGGAACAAGGGCAATTTAATGGAGAAAACATAGTCTTTTCAACAAATGTGTCAGGAACAAGTGGACATGCACATGAGAAAAAATAAATCTAAACAAATCTAACAACTTTCACAAAATTAACCCCAAATAGATCATAGACCTAAATGTAAAATAAAAAAAACTACAAAATTCCTAGAATATAACATAAGAGAAAATCTGGGTAACCTTGAATTTGGCGACGACTTTTTAAAAACAATCCCAAAAGCACCGTCCATGAAAAGAAAAACATTATAAGTTGAACTTCACTAAAATTAAAGACTCTGCTCTGTGAAAGACACTGTTAAGAGAATGAAAAGACATGCCACAGAATGAGATAAGGTCTTTGCAAAACACATATCAGATAAAGGACTGGTAACCCAAATATATGAAGAACTCTTAAAACTCAACAACAACAAATACAAATAACCCAATTCAAAACTGAGGAAAAGATCTGAACAGACTTTTCATCAAAGAAGATATAGATGGAAAATAAACATATGAGAAGATGCTCCCCACCATATGTCATTAGGGACTCGCAAATTAAACAGCAGTAAGATACCACTACACACCTGTAGAATGGCTAAAGTCCAAAACACTCACAATTCGCTGAATGCTGACAAGGATGTGGAGAAAAGGGAACACTCATTCAATGATGACGGGGAAGCAAACTGATACAGCCACTTTAGAAGACAATTTGTCAATTTCTTATAAAGCTAAACATACTCCTGTTATGTGACCCAGCAATTACCATCCTTGGTATTTACCAAAATAAGTTGGACACTACAACCACCCAAAAACCTTCACACAAATGTTTACCACAGCCTTATTCACAATTGTCAAAAACTAGAAGCAACCAATGTGTTCTTCAACAGGTAAAAGAATAATCAAACACTTGTGCATCCAGAGACTAGAATATTGTTCAGTGATAAAAGAAAATGAAGTATTAAGCCATGAAGGGACATGGACAAGCTTAAATGCATTTTGCTATGTGAAACAAGTCAATCAAAAAAAAAAAAAAAGACTGGATACTGTATGATTCCAACTATATGATAGTCTGGAGAAGGTAAAACTATGGAGACATTAAAAAATCAGTAGTTGCTAAAAATTTGGGTAGAGATCCCCCTTGGGGAAGATTGAGAACATAACATTTATTGCTTTTTCTGATTACGTGATCTATACTTATTTAAAGTATCGCTTGTGTGTGTGTGTGTGTGTGTGTGTGTAAGTCATTACGGCTTTTTGATGATTAAACTACTTCATTTTAGGGTATTATTGGGAGCTGATATCTGCTATCAATTTTTTTTATTTTATTTTTAATCAAATTTATTTTTAATATCCAATGATTTTGGAGCAGGAGGAATGTGCTACGCCCTCAGGAATGCCATATATTTCACCTTCTTTCTTATCTGAGTAATCAAATTCACTTCAGTAATCAGTTCTCATGGGCCTTTAGCCTGCAAGGCCCTGCCCCAGGGAATGGATCAAGTGTGAGGCCATGTCACATTCGGGCAGCACAAAGGATTCTGCTGGCTCTAGTGGGTGTGTGTTTTCATGCAGTGATCATTTAATACAAAAGCCAAATTCTTCACTAATATTGTTCCATGAACTGGATTTCCCTGGCGTCACTTTGAGTAAGGAAACATTTAAAAAAAGGAAAAGAAAATAACTATATTAAGAACAATCAGAGGACAAACTTACTGTGGGTTATTACAGAAGAAGGTGAAGTCTCATGAAAATTTGGAGCTTTGTCCTTACAGATCCAATACATGAAGCCATCAGTATTCTCGAATTGCTACATTTTTCTTAAGTTCCCCAAAGTCAGATAGGAGAGAAGTAATCAAAGAAGGCAGCAAATTCATGTGTTATGTCTCTCTCTCTCTTTTTTGTTTTTTAGTATTTGTTTAGATATTTTGTTTATATTTATGGAGATTTCAAATTTAATTTTAAAAAGTCTTAAACCATTGAATAATTTTAACACAATCATTACTACAAAATATTAAAAAATACTGAGGTATGTTCTTTGCCCCTGAAAAAAACCTGAATATTTTCCAGGATAAAAATACAGACATACACATCTTTGAGTACCCTCTATATGTAATTGGTGGGAAGTTTTAGATTCATGTCAGAGAGTGGCTAAATTTACTTTATTTCACCCCCAAGAGCTCAAAGAACCGGCATTTCCCTAGCCAAGACTGTTGTCCACACCTCAAAAATCCATTCTGTGTATTGCACAGGATTTATCTTTCTTATTCTTATTATTCCAGGTATGTAATCAAAATATAAATAAATTGTATAGCTCATATAATAAATTACAAATAATTACTGAAGTTTATGGGTTTTGGGAAGCTGAACCCATATATTTTTCACTGGCCCACCTCTTGTCTCCTATTCTCCAATCAAATTGAACCATGAAATTGGGCTATTTTCAGATTTCGTACCTCTGAAAATATACTTTGCCAAAATGAAAGAGCTTTCCCTTGATTCTTTTCACATTTCCAAGTATCTTTTTAGATTAAACCGAAAGATCCTTTTTCCATTTAGTCTTCTTCAATTCGCTAAGCTAAAAAATGAATACTTTCGTGTACTCCTATAGCATTTTATCTGTTTTTTTCCTTAAAATACATCCTTTTCTACCTTAAGTGTTACAGATATCTACTCTTACTTCACATTCTTTACTTGACTCTAAACTTCCAGAAACTAGGGTGTTAGAAGGCTAAAGTATGAATAATCTGCAATTTTCATTAGATGAAGAAAACTTTTTGATAAAATGTAATAACACCACATGATAAAAGAAACACAGGATTTTAATTTTATTTTATTTGTGTGTCTTTGTTGGAAAGTAGGATATGTAATTCTGGTTGGTAGCAAACAAAGGAATGATAATCTATCATAACTCGTTAATTGAAGCAATGTGAGGAAAACAGATCATGATGATGATAATCTTGATGAAAACTAAAGTTTTTACTGAGGACTGATTCTTCCAGACTCAGTGAGAAGGTTTTCACGGATTTACCTCAACTATTCTTTATAGCATACCTGAGAAGTTGTATGATCCTCATGTTATAAACAAACTCAGAGTGGGTTAAGTAAATTTCACAAGCCAGAACCAAAATTTAACCCTGCTGCTGTCTAGCTCTTAACCCTTTGATTCATAATAGTTTACTCACTTTTCAAGAAAAATTAAAAGATAATTACAGTCTGCATCTAAGGCTCAACATGTGTAAAACAAAGTAACATATTGTTGAGAGATTGAATATGCAACTACTTGTAACTTGTAGATTTTTCAAAGGTTCTCAGGAAAAGAAAAGAGGAGGAATTCTTGAGATGAAGATTTTGTAATATTGAGATTTCCTGGGAATATTCAAGGTCAAAATGCATTCCCTGATTTAAAGCTCAATATGTCTACAATATGACACATTGCCTCAATTGACTCTACTTATACAATTTGGGGGCATGAGCTATTTTTCCCTGCTTCAAATATCCCTAGTGAAACTGAAAAGTAGAAAATACAGCCTGGTAATATTCCATAAAGAAAAAAAATGCTCCAGGAAACTATTGTAATATAGCGATATTCAGGCACACAAATTTTCACCCACTATTTTCCAAATTTCATGCATAATTTCTAATTTTCATCTTACTTGAAAAATCTGCGGCATTAGACATCGTTGACTTTGTGCTTTGCTTCCATCACATATTACTCATGATTTTTCATTTATCTCTATGTGATTTTCATCTTTTTCCTTATTTTTTATTTTCTCCTCTTCTAACCAATTCGTCAGGGACTGGAGATTTTGAACATTCTGCTTTGGGCTTCCCTCTCACTTAACATTTTCCTTCCAAATTATCCATTCCCAAAAGTGCATTGCTATTTGAAATTGTCTTTTGATTTCCTCTAGATATATATCTGTGTGTTTAATTTATGTATTTGAATTCTCACAGGCCTCAACTAGGCAAACTTGGCATTTTCTATATCACATAACTTTTCCTTCAAAGGTTTCCTACCTGATTAAAGGGCACTATTATCTTCTGAATTACTCAAGCCAGACATTTGGGACTCATGTTTGACTCCCTTCCTGACTCACCAAGTTAGGATAATTCTAGCATCTAAATATCTCAAGTCCTCCACTCGCCCCTTCTCCAAAATGCCAAACCATGAATCAAAATCTCCATCATCACTCCTAACCTGTCTCATAGGATCCACTCTTTATCAACAACCCAAACTTTTTTCTCTGTAATGGAGTGTGAGTGAACTTTAAAATTCTAATATAAATACGACACATCCTTGCTTAAAATATTTTAGAGGTTGTGTCCTTTCCTTTGTATGAACTACTTCTTTACACATTTTCTGAAAACTCCATGACTTGCTTTCTTTTCAGTCTTATATCTTACCTGTTTCTTCCTTGTTTTCTCCAGTTGTAGGTTTCTTTCGGTTTCTCAAACATCCTATGCTTTTCTCCTGCTTCATACGTTCACCAGTTATTTTCCAGCTGCAGCACGCTTCCTCTCCACAGTCTGCCCATCTGTCACCACCGGTGCTTCACACACATAAGCTATCTCGCTTAAATCCTTATTCATCTTGAGGTCAGAGCTTTCATGCTTTTTGGAAAGACTTCCTTGGTTCTCAGTGTCTCAGTTATACACATCTCTAATATCTTGCTTGACTCTATAGCACTTAATCATATGTTCAATATCCGCATCCCTGGATAGATTGTAATTTCCATGTGAGCATGGACCGTATCTAATTTCTTTCTGCCTCCTTCTCTGCAATGTATAGAAGCTAGTAGATTTCAGCATTCGCTGAATGGAGAAATTAACCTATCACTATATCTTGTATTTAACAAAAATGTAATGACTATTTGGAAAAGTTAAGCTCTTGAATTTGAAATATGTGGAAAGATTTTTGACACATGCCTAAATAACAATACAAAAGAAGGAAGCAGTCTGTCTGTGCTTATATGAGTTTTCCCTTCTCTAGAAAAACCCAAACAAATAAATAATAATGAGTTATTAAGATTAGTACCACTACCCATTTTTGGTGATATTTTACCCAGGTTTGCACTAATTGTCCCTATGTAGGGATATAACTATTGTTATGTATGGTAGAGTGAAATGTTAAAAGAGCAGTTAACATTGTTCAGCTATAAATTGAAAATTAAACCTTAACGTTAATATATCAATGAAAACAAATATAAGACTTGAGAGTAGTTTACTTGTCTTAACTTTGCAACATTTTAAAATACGGGACTTTTATTTCAAGTATGAATGATCTTGAAAGAATTTTGGACCTTCTGTCATTCTAATGATGACAGTACAAATATAGCTTATATTTCTAAGAGTAACTTATAGTTTATAACTATATATCAAGCTCTAGAAATTATAATAAAGTAACATGATAAGAAATTAAGATCCTTGATATTATTTTGTTTTATATACACAAAGTAGAGTTGGTATAATAGAGTAAAGGGAACTATGTGGACAGTAACATAATTTTCATACTCTGAATTAATTTGATGATTATAACATTAGAATTAATATTTTGAATCAACCAACCTCTAGAGAAGCTACCTAATTCCAAGTTTATCCTTTCTCTCTGGTCTTGAAACACAATTGTTCCTATTTTCAGCAATTTCCAAAACTTTCATATTATTGTTGAATTAAGGACGCAGCAAAACATTGTGCTCTGAACAACTCTTTGAATCATTCATTGATTCAATCAAGAGAATAAAATTAAAGCAGAGCCTTTATGATCCAGCTTATAGAGATTTATCTTTTAAAATTGACATCAAATGGTTAATCACCACACACTGAGCCTGGTGATTCTTTAAAAAGTTAAAAGTCATTTATCTGTAAAAAATTACGCAAGCTACTTTTCCCATTTTTCCTCATTATCATAATAACCATAAAAGATTTTTTAACGGTAAACTAAACATTAAAATCGAAAGTTAATCCTAAAGTTGTATCCCAAAATTAGAAAAACTTCCATGAGAACATTGCCAGCACATAATGATTGGTGGAATATGAGCATAGAGTGGCAAAGAATTGGAAACCTAATAGGATTTTAAAAGTTTCAAGTAAATGTATGCTGGAAATTCCAGTTTTAATAATGATATGGAAGTCAGAAAGAGTTTCTTTTGCATGTGGGGAGAAAGTTTTTTGGTGTAGCCTCTTTTGAATGTAGGCATTGCATCTTTGGATTTCAGTTTTAACAAAAATTATAGACATGGACACCATGTGTCAGCCTCGGTACTGGAATTTGAGCTACTAGTATTAACAATTATAGATTATCGGCAGATCATTAGATGACTTTCGAGTTTCTATGAACAATATGGCTTATCCAACTGCTTGTTCTTTGGCATTGACCCTCTGATGCCATAAATTTTCCTTGTAATATTACCTTCAACAGATCACCCTCTGCAAAGACTGTGAAACTTAGACTAATAATTAGAACCCAGCTGCTATTCCAGCTGGAAACCATCATAGAGTTTTGCAGAAGAGTCTGACATTACAAAAATCATCAAAATATCTATTTAGTAGTGAAAGAATCATTTGAGAGATGACGTCACTGGTATTAAGACACAAAGAGATTCAAGAAAAGAAACTACCTTCTGAATGAGTATTTGACCACAAATAAGGAAAATAAAGGGTAAGTACAGAGGGGCTAGGGGAAAATGCCACGTGTGGTGTTAACTATGAGCTTAAACCACTGATAAGAGAAAAAATATACTTTGAAGCAGCAGACGTCTGAAGAAAGAGAATTGTCATATTGCTTTAAAATACTTAAAATGTATTATTACTGAAAGAAATTATGAAATTGTCTCCTCTGGAGTTCTGAGAATTAAATAGAATAATAAAATGTCTTAAAGTGGTCAAGAAAGGAGATAGACTAACTGCATTCTCAAGGTCTTTCCCAAACCTATAATTTTATGAATACTTAATTAGCTTTAGTTATATTAAATGAAAACTCTCATAAAACAAAAATTCATTTCATGGTCATAGAAGTTACATTTTGACCCATAGTACCTTCCGTATCTGACAATTTCAGAACCATAGTTGTTAATAAAATCACATGGAAAAAAGTGCAACGTAGTTAAAAAAAATGTTTAAAATTGACCTCCAAATATTTAACTAAGGTACAAAATTTTGCATGCATTCTATTTAAAATACGATCTCTAAACGTATTGGATATAATATAGAAAAAACAAACCAGCGTATATATGAATATTATCCAATTTTACCGAAATTCTTATTTGTCCAGAAATAGATTTCTTTTAATAATACTTTAACAAATATTTTAGAATGCTTTATATTTAGGCAAAATGCTTTTACACATGTTTGCATATGAAATTTTGTTTAAATGATCTCGACACCTGCATTGCGAAGCTTCCTGGGGATCCAGCTGAAATGTATGAGGAACCACCAGAGCGGGTTGTTGGGGCTTTCCCACTTCAAAGGAACCGCTCCATTTCCTTCTACAGTATTTTAATTTTGTATTTTTCATAAAATTTTATTTACAAAAAGTCTAAGTGCATATAAAAATTTATTGGACATCACTTTAAAATGATTTGTGCAATTCCCAAAACAGACTGAAAATACAAATACATAAGTATACTTGCAACTATGGGAATCATAAACCCCTTGAATAAAGGCTTCAATATTAAATTTGCATAACAGTAGCATCTTTATTTTTATATAGCATGTTTTAAATAGGCAAAATAAACCAAGTTAAAAATATTATACATGGATTACAGAAATCTGGGTAAGGTGACCTTCCTTTATTTTTAATTTGAGAGTCAAAGATGTATATCGAAATTCATCTTTTCTCTGCTTCTTTGGGATCAGCTTTTATTTATTGTCCCATAGAAATAAACAAGCTTAAGTAAATAAGTTGTTCTAAATTTTTATTTTTATATTTTAGTAAAATTATTCGTATATGATTCCACATTTGATTGTGGGTTTTCCAGGTTAGTGGCTGTATTTTCTACTTTTACTATTTTGGTACTTTCAAGAAATTACAGCAGTTTTATTTGGAAAAGTCTTAATTTTCTATAGTAACATTTATGAAGATGTAACCATCATAATTAATTTGAAATATTATAAATACCTAATAAGTGAGATGGCTTTAAATAATTAGAGGAAAGCCCCAAACTGTACCATTTCCTTGTCGATCAATAAGAAATGATCCTAAACAAGAAGTGGATGACATCTGAAAATTTTCTCTGTTCAGTAATTATACTGATTTTAACAAAGTTAGGCAATCTCCATTTAATTTGACCTTATGATGATATTAGGATTGAACATTAAATAAACAGATGCAATAAGTAATTAAATTAAATTTTCAATATTTTGGAATTGAAATAAGTTTGTAAATCTAACCTCTTTTAAAATTTAAATCTCTTAGTTCTCTAATGAATAGCAATGCTGAAGGTTAAAATATAACGAAGAAAGAGAAAGACAGGGTCGTGAGAAGAAGCAAGGAATAATTTGTAAAGTAAATAAATCTTAACCTATAAAGTACGTATTTTAAAGATATAAATACAATATGCCATTTTGGGTTGTGGTAGAAGGATTGATCATTTCACTCACATTCATATATTTTTATTTTCCTATGATTCTCTTTTGTAAGGTATTTCATGTCAAGAGCAAAATGAATGGGTTCTTTTTATATTGCTTCAAATGAAACCTTCATAATTAAAGCATAGCCTTATATATTCTTAAAATAATTTAAAGCACTAACCAGATAGTAATGTCTTTGGTTTCCAACCCTTTCTATTTATCTGACACCTTTTCTTGAATATTTTCATACATTAAACAGAAATGAAGCTTTATTCCCAGCATTACACATTTGATGTTAGAGGAAAGTAAAAAGGTCCATCCATAATCATGTTCTCGGGGCAGGAGTGGGCATTGCCTCTTTTAGTATGGTGACCTTCCTTCTTTTATGATGTAAGTGTCTGATAATATCCAAGCACATCCTTCCCTTTTCATTTGGGACCAGCTTTCGTTTATTGTTCTATAGAAATATTATGACATAGCAAATTTACATATCTTTATGACATTGATCAAGATATAAATCCTGAAGGATACCTCTTAGTTTCAGTCTCTCCTCTGTTTGAAATTTATAAAAATACACTATTAGGAAGGGAATGGCCCGATCCTTGGTATAACATGCCCTATTAACGAAAAATTTTCAAACCCACCTGTTATGCAGTGAAAGAAAGATTAAAGTAGCATTGCCCAAGAGTCCTCTAGAATAGTTACACAGGAGCTGACATATGTCAAGTACTCAGCACAGTTTTTGTACTTGGTACACAGCCCAATAACTAATTTCCACTCTGCTGAGAATTTTCTCCTCCTCTTTTCGAAGACTAGGACACACAAGTTGAGTTTGAAGTGAATGAGACATTATTGGTAGAAGCAAATTGGGAGACACATCATATGTTGAGAGCCGGTTGCTTGGTGAGAAAGATATAAACACTAATATGAATGAGCTAAGGAATCAACACAATTGTTCCAAGCTGAATGAATAGTTTAAATAACAACGTGATTTAATTATCATATTTAAGTCTATAAAAAATAAAGATGATTTGTTAAATTTAGTAAAATAATACAGCTATGTTGGGACCGGTCCCTTGGTATAGTGGTTGGGTCTGGCATGCTCCACTTTGGCAGCCTCTGTTCATGGGTTCGGATCTTGGGCATGGACCCACACCACTCATTGAGCCATGTTGTGGTGGTGACCCACATACAAAATAAAGAAGGATTGATGCAGATGTTGTTAGCTCAGGGCTAATCTTCCTCAAGCAAAAAGGGGAAGATTGGCAACAGATGTTAGCTCAGAGCTAATCTTCCTCAGCAAAAAAAACAACCAAAGAAGCAAATGCAGCTATGTTAAAAGAGACTGCAATAATCATTGCATTAAAATAATTTTAAGAAACAGTTTTCCAGTTTGAATTTATAAATACAAGATAAACTATATACTATTGTATATTATATAAATATGGAGTAACTATGTACCATAAATTTGTATCTTTTAAAATTGGTGTTTTTTTATTTTTGATAAAAATAGATTGGCTGTCTAAAAATAGTATGAAAATGAAACAGGTATAAAATGAAGAATATGGAAAGGAATTGCATGAAAATGAATTGATAATGTAAAAAGAATTCTATTGCTGCCTTTTTCTTTCCTAAAGTCGAAACTTAGTTTTTGTTTGTTCATTTGTTTTGGTTTTTAATTTATGTATTAGATAACATGTGAGCTCTAGTTGGCATTTTTGGTGCACTTTTCCATTTGACTTAATTCTAATGTCACTTTATAATTCCTAAAAGCACTTCACACATTCTATCATACCACATTTGGATTACTACATTCAGTTAATCCATAGATGGATGTGTGATTTCCTTGGCTGAGAACCTTTTCCTGTTTCGAAGACAACTTAAAAACTTATATTTCGAGAAAAAAGGAGTGGAGGCCAAATGAATTAACTAATGTAGCACCTTTTTGTTTTTTAACCATACTCACAGACTTGCCTGCCAGATAATGTTATCCCCAAATAGGCCTTAGCAGCAGAGTGACTCCATCTGTTCATTGCACGCTTCAGTCTCCTATATAAATTCAGAACCATGTTCACTTACAAAGAATTGATTTCCACCCAAGTGGGCAGAATCAATGGATCAACTGTTACAGATTTTACTACTTGTACCCTTGACCAGAGCTTGTGATTTGTGTTTACAATCCATAAGTGATTTCAGGCTCTTCAGATCTGCCTGTACCTAAAAATAATTTATAGTAATGCAACCCTTTAACAGCTATATTTCTGCCACTAATACACAGCTTATTTCTCCAGATATTTTAATTAATTTTGAATAATAACATAAATTACAAATATCTTCATATTTTTCTATGAAAGAATTATCTTCTAATTATTTGTAGCCTCTATCCAAGGAAAAAATTCATGTATATATGAATTCAAATTTATATGAATATATATTAATATTCTAGAGGAACATGGTTATTCTTAAGTTTACCTGTAAAAGAGAAAATACGAAACACTGATAATCATTGTTCAACATTTTCATTGGAAACGATTAGTAACATTAAATAAGTGGTAAAGATATAGTGTTAGCCAACACTGGGGAAACAGGCAGTTTTTAGAGGGAAATTTGTGGATGTATAAAAGATACTTTCTCTTCAAATAAGAAATTATAGTCTTGGCTCTTTTCTTGCCCCAGAAATATTCACAGAGTGCAAATTGTATGTTAATGAATATTCATTCAAATAGTGTATAACTAATGATATATTGAAAACAACCTAAATATTCATTTTGAGAGAGTCACTCAAATAAATTACAGTATATTCATGTAACTAAAAAATTAAATGATTAAAACAAAAATATTAGAATGATAAATGAAAGAGGTGTCTATGCATGGACAGGGAAAGAAGCCCATCGGATATAAGGGAAAAAATCAGCGTGTAAGATTATGTGTAAAATGATTGCTTTCCAAAGTATTATTTTTGCTTAAAATATAAGCATATAAATAAATTTTGGTGGGTCATACTTCTTAAATTTGTGATCTTTTAAGAACCAGATTGAGTGATGGTCTGGGTGGGGGTGTGTGGCTGGACATTTACATTCTCCTTTATAGTGTTTTGCATCTTGTGACATTTTATATTTATAATCAGAAAATATCAAGATATTTGTATTTTGAAACTGAAAGATATATTCGTAATTGTGATTATTTGAATGCCACTTTCCAGTTAGTTTTTTAAAAGAACAAATGGTAATACAAAGAAATGTGTATTTATTTATTGTAAAGCTTTGATGATTATGAAGATTATGACATTATTTTATTTTCTCTATGTAAGAAACTAAGTTGAACACTTTCAATAAGTTTTTAATAGAAAGTAGTTTTGTTCCTTTTCTGAAGAATTTTGTTTTGTTCTGTTTAGTTTTCCTTTGGAGCGTTCAATCTTGTAACTGATCACATATTTCTCACTGCCAGATGTAATCAACTAAATATTGTTTTCCAACTCTAGCAGGTATGTTCCACTTCATGACATGAGTTATGTGTACCAGACACAAACTTGGCTCCATCTTATTGACTGTCCTTGTTTTCCCTTCCCCTCAGCTCTAATTTACGTGTCACTACTTTTTTTAAGCAAACATTTTTTATTTTACAACAGTTTTAGATTTACTGAAAACTGGCACTTTATACAGTTTCTGTATATGTTAGATCCAGTTTGTTTTATTATTAATATTTTACAAAAAGCATGGTGCATTTGTCAAAATAAATGAACCAAAAATTGGTACATTATTATTTAAAGTCTATACTTTATTCATATTTCTTAATTTTTTTATTATTATTTTTTTTTGAGGAAGATTAGCCCTGATCTAACATCTGCTACCAATCCTCCTCTTTTTGCTGAGGAAGACTGGCCCTGAGCTAACATCTCTGCCTATCTTCATGTGGAATGGCGGCAAGCCATTTGTCATGGCTTGACAAGCCATGTGTGACAAGCCACAGCATGGCTTGACAAGTGGTGTGTAGGTCTGCACGTGGGATCTGAACTGGCAAACCCCAGGCCGCCAAAGTGGAACATGCGAACCACTGTGCCACCCAGCCAGCTCCAGATTTCTTAGTTTTTAACAATGTCCTTTTTCTGTTCCAAGATTCCATCCATGATATTACATTGTACTTAGTCATTGTCTGTCCTTACACTCCTCTTCGCTGTCATAGTTTACCAGACTTTCTTTGTTTTAATGACATTGCCTGTTTTGGGAGTACTGGTCAGATATTTTATGGAATGCCTCTTAATTGGGATTTGTCTGATGATTTTCTGATGATTAGACTGGGGTCATATATATCAGCATGGACTCATGAATGTTTTAGCATTTGATTTATATTCCAATATTATTTAACATTTTTGTAGGCAGTGAAAATACATTATGAGATATTACTAAATGTGCAGAGATCTAAGAAACTCTTGAGTGTCATCCATTTCTTAATGGACACTCAATATTTAGTTAATCAAGCCATACTTATAGGTCAGAGTCTATGTGTTAACTATATCAAGAAAAAAAGCAACATCAAGCTGAACCCAGGCAAATTAATGATAGAGAAGGCCATTTACCTTCAGCAGCAGAAGCTGTTGGAACAATAAACTGGCAGGAACACTTAGATAGTACTTTTGATGAATTTCTGGAAGTTGACTATGGACTGGCATGAAAGCAAGTGACTCATGAGGGCCCACATTCTTGGACCATGCACTGTAAAGGGAATAAAAGAATAAATCACAAACTGGGGAGAAATAATTGACAAATACATATCTATAAAGGATTTGTATCCAAAATATTCAAAGAGCTCTCAAAACTCAACAGTAAGAAAGCAAATAACACAACTAAAAAATTGGCAACATTTCTGAACTGATTCCTCGTCAAAGAAGATATGTGGATGGGAAATAAACATATGAAAGGATGACAACATAATTTTCCACCAAAGAATTAAAAATTAAAACAAAAATGAGATATCACTACAAGCATATTAGAATGGTTAAAATCCAAAAAATCAACAATAGGAAATGCTGGCTAGGATGTAGAGACACAGGAAAACTCCTTCATTTCTTTTGGGAATGCAAAAGGGTATAGTCTCTTAAGAAGACAGTTTGGCACTTACAAAGCTTTTAAACATGGTCTCACAGTACAACCCAAAAATTGTGTTCCTAGGTGTTCATCCAACTGATTGAAAATGTATGTTCATAAAATACCTGTGCATGGTTGTTTATAGCACTTCATTCTTACTCACCGAAATATCCAAATATCCTTCAATAACCAAATATCCTTCAAATATATAACCAAAAATATCCTTCAAAATAACCAAAATATCCTTCAAAAGATGAATGAATAAACAAACAGTCATACATGCATACATAGATAATGAGCTATCAAGCCATGAAAAGCCAGGGATGAATCTTAAATGCATATTGCTAAGTGAAAGAAGACAGTCTGAAAAATTTGCATACTCTGTGATTCCAACTATATGACATTCTGGAAAAGACAACACTATAGAGACAGTAAAAAGATCAGTGATTGCCAACAGTTTGTGAGAAGAAAGGGAAGCTTGAGTGTAAGGCACAGGAGATTTTTTTGGATGGTGAAACTATTCTGCATAATACTATAATTGTAATAACATAAAATTATGCATTTTTAAAATTCATATAACCTTATAGCACAAAGAATGAACCTGAATGTACAAGAATTTAAAAAAATCATTTAGGAGGTCAGGAGATTACAAAATGGAATGCAGAAAGTGCAAATAATTAACTATATTATAATATACAAAACAAATTCACTGACCTTTGGAAATGAGGGAAATGTGGAAGATTAAAAGTTAAAGAAACTATATATAAGCACTGCATTCAATTTGATAAAGCTATTTCCCATAGACATACTGGTTAACAATTCTAATACCTATTAGTATGGTCTTCATGCTTGTGACCCAGTAAAATTCATTTGTTGAAATTATGAACCCATAGATGATAGTATTAGCAGGTAAGATCTTTGGGAGCTGATTAAGTTATGAGGGTAGAGCCCTCATGAATGGGATTAGTGACTTTGAAAAGAGGCTCCAGAGAGATCCCTAGCTCCTTCAATGCTGGAACCTTGATTCTGGACTTTCTAACTTTTAGAACTGTGAGAAATAAAATTATGTTGTTTATAAGCTACCCAGTCCTTAGTAATTTGTTATAAGAGCCTGACTGGATTAAGACATCACTAAGTATTTATAGTTAAGTAGATGATGGATAGTGGGAACTGTTTCTCCTATTTGGAGTGGGAGGTGACAGATAAATAAGAGAACAAAGCTAGCAAAGCCTTGTAGCACTGAATCAGAATTGGATATATCATTATTAACCCATGCTTACATTAACGTGGATACAGATGATTACCTATAGACACATTTAGGGGTTTGTGTATACACACGGGTTGATATATACACATATATTTACTTGATGTCAGCTGAGAGGGCCTAGAAGCAATGACACCCCAGTATCAATGATCATACCTAGCACACTGGATCTTGATTTCCAATGCCATTCTCTAACAAAGGAACCAGGGCACCATGGACAATTGGCTGACTCTAGGACTGGGGACGGAGATATACAAGCAGTGTGGAGCATCTTGTAGAAAGCAAAAATATGGAGGTGCTTAAACATACACACAGAGTGACCTTTTCCTTAGATAAGGCAAGTATATCTGATAAGATCTGAACCATGATAACTTCTCTGAGTGATGAAAAAGAATTGATATAGAAGCATTAAGGAGATAGACTCAACTTTTGAAGGATTTAAACGTGCAGAGTAGGAGGAAGGGGAGTGCACTAAAACTGCTATTCTCCGTCTCAAACTTCCATGGCATCATCCTAAAAAGGATGACATATCCTCTCACTCTTACCAAGTTAAATGCTTCTATTAATCTCTCTAAACACACACCTGCCTTTCTTTAAGTAGTACTTTCAACCTCTCCTTCTTCATTGATATCTTCTACTTTGTCTTTGCTAAATCCCTTCAAATTCTGATGCCACTACAATATGCCTCATAGAAAATGAAACCCTTCCCCTAGGAGGGAACAGCCTGAGATTAAGAAGTGGGATGAGGGAGAATTCCAATATGGCTGGAACTTAGAAATTAAAAGAAAGATTGTCTTTGGAAGCAGATGGAAAACTAGACAAGAATTGAGCACCTGGTTAGATGTAAATGCTATTTACTGTGATAAGGAAAATTAGAGAAGTCTGGTTGTAGTTGTTGGGAGGATAGGTTATTTCCATTATAGACCAGTCCATTTAAGATGCTTGTGAAAAATCCAAAAGAATAAATACAGTAAGAAGTTGGATAGTTAAGTCTGCAGTTCAGAGGAAAATATAGCAAGATCTAGGCTTAAGTTGTATATTTGAGGGTCATCATCCCTTAGCTGTAAATTGAAGCCAAGGTTTAGGTATTCCTCTATGTTCGCTTAAATCCTTCCACGATCTTCTCTATTGTTCCTCTGAGTACATGGTATAGTAATTGACTCATTTTTTTTTTTTAATATTTTATTGTTTTCCTTTTTCTCCCCAAAGCCCCCCGGTACATAGTTGTATATTCTTAGTTGTGGGTCCTTCTAGTTGTGGCATGTGGGACGCTGCCTCAGCATGGTCTGAGGAGCAGTGCCATGTCCGCGCCCAGGATTCGAACCAACGAAACACCGGGCCGCCTGCATCGGAGCGCGAGAACTTAACCATTCGGCCACGGGGCCAGCCCCAGTAATTGACTCATTTTATTTTTTGCCCCCATTAAACTATGAAGGCCTTAAGAAGAACTTTAAGGGGTCTTCTAAAGGCAGGATTTGGGTCTTATTAATCTTCATTTCTCCAGCACGTTGTACAGTATTTATTTAATAAATAAATGCATCCGTTCACATAAACAGCCTAAGTAGAAATTCTGTGTATTAAGCACAGTAAGCTGTGAATTAAGGTTAATATATACTATAATCCACAGATTATAAAATGTAAACTAAATTTCTAAATAACACGTCATTTATTCACTGTAACAGTAGGAAGTTGCAGAGTTGAGGGTAGAAATTCTCTCTTCACTTTCATTTTTTCCCCTTGTCTATTCTAATACTATTGTCTATAGTATTCCTTAATTATTCTCCAGAGAGTATATCTAATCTTCAAAATTGTTCTAAGATACCCATGGTTCTTAGTAGAGTACTGCTTTAACTTGACTAGACCATTTGGTTTAATTTTAACACTAATTGTTGCAAAATATATGTGAAGTTGTAAATGAATTTTCTCTTCTAATGTGCACAGAATAAAGAAACACTAAGAATACACATTCATCAAAATCCTTCTGAAGTAGGAAAGATGCTTAACTAATAATCATTTAGGAATCAATGAACCCCAATCTAAAATCTTTATTTCCAGGATACATATAATTACAAACTCTTAGACCAAATACCAGATACCTTGTAGGTGCTCAACAATTTTATTTGTAGAACAAAAAAATCAGTCAAACAAATCAAGCCTTTCAGGGGACTACAGTTTTGGTGTACTTTTCCTAATGCTTTATGTGTTCCATATAGCAATCAATCTCATGTAAGACATTAGGAAGATGAATCCGGCCAGAAAAGTGGAAAGAAGGAATACCCTATGACTGTATGACTTGCCTGCCTCCTTTTCTATCCTAATGCATTTAAAGACTTGCCAGTGACAAACAGTAGAAAAGAAAGACCTGACAATTTTCCAGGCAACTTCCAATTTAGAAAATATTTACAGTATGCAGATGATAATTTACTCCCTGGGAATATTTTAAGCACTTTGGAGAAGAATTAACTTTTATAGAGATGGGGGTAATCATTGCTTAGTAAATAATTGCTGATGTACAACTAATCACCAATTCCTTTTTATGCAAGCAAAAGAATTTTGAATTGTGCAATTCTAGATTTTATAATTATTTTTATTGCCTTCCTAATTTAACAAACTTCGCAGCATATTTCAGATCATGACAGATATTTTCCTATAGTATGTTATACCTGGCATCTGAATTTTTCAAAGTTATTATTTAAAAAATATTTGTATTGTAATTTCTTTACTCTAGTTTCATGATCTCTATTTTGCAATGTTATTTCCTCTTTCATAAACAGGGATTAAAAACAAAGTAATCCTATAAATTCTACCTAAAATTTGAGAGCTGGGTCTCTAATTCCTGCCAATTCAAAACAAATTAAAAACTTTATTTTAGTTTATAAACCACTTGTAGGATCAATAAAACTTTGATAGGTTGAACGTTGTTCCTTCGTTTAAAATATGACAGAATAGCAAGTTAATCCATCGTGTAATATTTATGGATTTATATATATTGTACTGGAAACCTATTTACTTCTTCCCATTTTACTGCCACTTCTACATCTTAACACAATATCCCTACTTGCTTGCTCTTCATTTTCTTCATTTTTTCGCTTCTTCGTTTCTCATCTTCAATACCTAAATTGCCCTGCCTCACTTGAATGTTTACTTATGTAACTACCTCCTAATTATATTAGCAACAGATTAAGTATCTGTATTGTGTGTTCTCATTCTGTATTACTGCAGTTGGAAGGACAAGAAGTTAATGTATTTTAAGGGTTAAGAACCATATAACATATCAATTAACAAGCACAGTATTAAGGAAATATGACTTGACATTCAGTTTTGCCATTTATTTCCCATATGATTCCTAGCAAATTTTTTAACATACCTGACCTTCCTTTTTGCAATCTGCAATATGATGATTAGACAGCTTATTGGCTATTGTTTAAATAAGACAATGTATAAATAGCATGGTGCCCATGAAATATTAGTAATAAAAAGGGGTTCCTATAATTATGATTTTGTCATTATTTTTTCACTTCTTTTAGTCTTAAAGACAATTCATGTCTTACGTTTCCCTGTTTAAAATGGAAATACTTCAGGGAAGTTATCGATTAAAGCCTTTTTCTTTAGTTTTAATGATGGAGCACAAATTCCCAAGGAGAGTGTAAAGAAAAGGCATGCAATTCAAAGAAAGTGTGACTTATAATTGCCCCCTTTATTTGTGTTGCAAGGAATGTGGTCAACATGTTTGGTCATCACACCATGGAAAACACCTAGGCAGAGAGTGTTTAACACTCTCTATTTCTATCCACGTCTTTGCCTAAAATATGAGTATTTGAGCTTAAACTGAGCAGGAGATTATGTTGTGATTTATAAACTTAATTTTTTTTTAAAGATTTTATTTTTTTCCTTTTTCTCCCCAAAGCCCCCTGGTACATAGTTGTATATTCTTTGTTGTGGGTCCTTCTAGTTGTGGCACGTGGGATGTTGCCTCAGTGTGGCTTGATGAGCAGTGCCATGTCCGCGCCCAGGATTCGAACCAACGAAACACTGGGCCACCTGCAGCAGAGCCGCGAACTTAACTGCTCGGCCACAGGGCCAGCCCCTATAAACTTAATTTTAATAAAAAGCTCAGGTTAGTTCAGTGGAGTGCATAATTTAAAAATACATATTTAGTGTTTTTTCAAAAAGAGGAAAAAGATTGTTTTCCTTATGAAAATATTTCCATTAGGTGATTCTTTTTGGGGGGAGGGGTAAATGACACATGCAAATTATCTTCAACATGTAGTTATTCATTGCTCCTAATTAATCAAACATTATATCCTTCTGTCTAGAAAGAAAAAAGATGTCTGTCATTCATTTATACACAAGCTGTAACAGTTAACATGTGTTGAAATTTGGAAAGATAAGCCCAAACATCTAATCAATAGTAAAACTGAGTTTTAAGCACAAGTCTGTTTGACTTCGTAGTTCATTCAATCTATAACACCTCCAACCATACTATACTATCGCTCATAAATTTATTTCCACTGATTATGCAGTTTATGTTCAGAATTTTGCTCTTAGAGACATGAAGCTGTTAAAATCAAAAACAGAGACCATCCTTGCAAATTCCCTGAGTAGACAAAGTAGTTTGGTCATAAAAGTTTAACTTAGCTTATTTTGCAAGACTAACTTGACCTGGGTCATTTCTTATTTACGCCTCTGGAAATCATAAGCAAAACTTGAACTGTTTCCCAGAATTGATATGAGGCAACCACTGACCAACTCCCTGCCCATGAATACAAGGTCCTCAAACCCTCAACAGACTCATATGTAGCTACAGTTTGTGTGTCCCGAATAGCCGTTCCTCTGTTCTTCCCAAATAAACTCATCTTTCTGATAATTTTGAGCTTGCCTCAGTTTACCTCTTTATTTAGACTGGGAAAGGGAAGAGTATTAGGGGTAATAAGTACCTATAAATAAAAGGCATGAAATAAGAAGTCAGTATTAAGCAGCAAACTAAGTAAAAGGAGAAATTGAAAAAAAATTTCTAAGACTGATTTATGTACTACAGACTTGAACAAACATGTAGCTTGTGTGTGTGTGTGCAGATATTTTTGAAATGTGCTGCTGTGGAGCTCTAAAATATATGATGATTTTTGCTGCTTTCATGAATGGGACTGAACCGAAGGTTCAACATTGACATTCCACTTGGATCACAAGGGGAAGGACATCTCAAAGACAAAAGCCCATCAGAGAATACAAATTGCTTTGACGTCTTCCAAGTTCAAATGTAATAATCGTTTGCAAGAGCAGTTTAGGGGATATCAACTGCCATTTGGACGGCGTTCGCTTAAGAAGGACGTCAGTGGAAACCAGAGTTCTCACCATGTCGTGATTTATGGATTTGGCTCGAACACTTGCAATTACTTCCTTCACACAAGGGGGTGAGTGTAGATGCGTGAGCTCCACTAAGCTCGAGTTTCTGGGAACACAGAGCACTTGATTCTCTTTTTCTGACAGATTTGCAAAGGTTTATAGTAGCGAATAGGTCAAAATGTTATTTCGTGATTTAGACTGAAATAGATGAAACTGTATCAAGAAGGCTAGTGTTTTTTTCAACAAAATATAGCCTTTGAAATTCCTTCTCATAACATTTTTGAAAAAAGAATGTATAAATGAAATACACCATTCTATGGAGAAATTTTATCTGAACGAAGTAGCTGATTATTCTAAGTGAGCTAATTAACATAACAGATGTATAAAATAAATATTTGTAAGTAAGACTATGGAATAGTTCCACTTTAAGTAAAAATGATAATTACGATGTCTTCTGATCTATGATGCCTAAAATGGCAAATAATAAGAAATGTCACCTTATTTGTTTTCAAATAATGTGTCAATTTTATTTTGATTTTCTGTCCAACTAAAAAAAATAGTTAAATCTAGAGAGTGCAGGGATCAGTTTAATGCACAAAGTCATGTTAATGTACATGAGGAATAACGGTAGCGATGGAAAACAAAGGCAAATTTTCGTAAGGGCAAAGTTGAATTTAGGAAAATTCAATGTGTGAGTGTCAATTACATAAAAAAGCCTTTCTTTTTTCCTGACTAGTTAATTGCAACTTGGACTATTTTTATCACGTTTATCGACACTGCCAAGATGACTTTGTCTTGTCCTCTCCCTGTATAAATCCTTGCCTCTCTGTTCAGTTCAACAGAGTTGGTTTGTTTGTCAGAATCCATATCATCATCAATTTCTGAGTTCCTGTCATACACATGTACATGCACATATATACACGCATACACATTTATGCAATTTACTTATGGATACATATTTTATATTTATTTATGTTAACATGTCAATTTTATATTATGTATATAATTTATTATAAAATATATAATTTATCATATAAAAAGTTGGAATGAGATACATGCTCAAGAATATGAATATTCATTCTAGTTATTTACAATAACTAAGAATTTATCTCACATCAGACATACATAGAAAATAATTTTAAAAGCATGTCATTAATTGCCTATTAGAAAGGAACCAAGATGCTTTACCAAGTTTGTCACAAATGGTAATTACTGAATTCGTTGAAGGTAGAGGTTTTTTTGTTTTTGTTTTTGTTTTTGTTTTTGTTTTGTTGAGGAAGATTTTCCCTAAGCTAACATCCACTGCCACTCTTTCTCTTTTTGTATGTGAGCTGCCACCACAGCGTGGCCACTGACAGGCGAGTGGTGTAGGTCCATGCCTGGGAACTGAACCTGGGTCACCAAAGTGGAGCATGCTGAACTTAACCACTAGGCGACTGGGGCTGGCCCCCGGAGATTCTTTCATAATACTCTAGTAGAAATACTATAAATGGTCCAAATATTATAACTTAATCAATGTTTCATAGTTAATAAGAGAAAACTTGTTTGAGCAGAAAATGTTTCTCCTTCAACATGTTACTTTCCATATAATTATTTATACAAGAAAAGATATATTGTTTGTAAAAGGAACTTTGTTTTTCTATGCACAAGCAATGAAGTTAAAATTATGAAAATAATTCCATTCAATATAGCTTCCCCCCAAAAAAAATACAGGAATATATTTATCAAAGAGAGCAAATTTTTTACTACCCAAATGAGAAAATACTGCTAAGAGATATTAAAGGAAGTCTAAGAAAATGGAGTATAAGTTTCATGTATGTGGATTGAAAATTCAATATTGTTGAGATGGCAATTTTCTCCAAATTTATCTATAAATTCAACACAATCTCTATCACATCCCCAGCATAATTGTTGCAGAAATTAACAGGGTTATCCTAAAATTCATATGAACATGCAAAATATCTATTATATACAAAAATATTTTGACAAAGAAAATCAAGTTGGAGGACTTACACCTCTCGATTTAAAAATTTACTATAAAGCTATTGTAGTACCAAGACAATGTTACTGAAATAAAGATGGACATACAGATCAATGTAACAGAACTGACAGTCCAGAAACAAATTCTTATGTGTATGATCAATTACTTTTTACATGGATGTCAAGGCAGATCAAGGAAGAAAGAATAGTACTTTTTATCAAGTAGTGCTGGGACAACTGAATATCCACATGCAAAAGAGTGAATTTATACCCTCACCTCACATTGTACACCAAAATTTATTCAAAATGGATAGTAGAGCTAAATATGAGACCTGAAACTGTAAAACTTCTAGAAGAAAGCACAAAAGAAAATATTTGAGGCCTTGTGCTAGGCAAAGAATTCTTAGCTATGGTACCCAAAGCAGGATTCATGAAATAACAACCACAACAACATAGATAAATAGGACTTCATAAATATTAAAACTTTTGTGCTTCAAAAGCCATGAATAGGGCCAGCTCAATGGCGCAGCAGTTAAGTAGAATGAAGGTTCACACGTTCTATTTCAGCGGCTTGGGGTTCGCTGGTTCAGATCCCAGGTGCGGACACGGCACCGGTTGGCAAGCCATGCTGTGGTAGCCATCCCACGTATAAAGTAGAGGAAGATGGGCATGATCTTAGCTCAGGGTCAGTCTTCCTCAGCAAAAAGGGGAGGATTGCCGGCAGATGTTAGCTCAGAGCTAATCTTCCTCTAAAAAAGGACATGAGTAATAAAATTAAAAGATAAACTAGAGTGAGAGAAAATATTTGTAAATCATATACCTGAGAAAGGGCTTGTATTCAGAATGTGAAAAGGATCTCTTAGAATTCAATAAAAAGTAATATCCAATTAAAAATGGGTGAAATATTTGAGCAGACGCTTCTCCTAGTAATATATAAGAATGGCCAATAAGCACATGAGAACAAACTCAACATCATCAGTGATTAAGGGAATGTAAAATAAAACCACAATGAGATATTACTTCACACCTTCTAGAATGCTTTCATCAAAAAGAAAGAAAATAACAGTTTTCTACAAGGATGAAAGAAACTGGAACCTTCACAAACTAAAAATGGGCGTGTAAAATGAAGCAAACCTTTGGAACAAGTTGGCAGTTTCTAAAGAAGTTAAAAATAAACTTACCATTGGCCGAGTAATTCTACTCTTAGGTATTTACCCAAGAAAAATGAAAAAGACTTGTATGCAACCGTTCATAGGAGCATTATTTATAATAGCTATAAAGTGGAAAGACTCTAACTGTTCACCAGCTAGTGAACGAGTAAACAAAAATATAGTGTATCTTTCCAATGGAACAGTATTCAGCAACAAAAAAAAAAAACTGACTACTGATTTGGGCTTCAGACACATCATGTTAAACACAAAGACTATATATTTTATTCCTCTATTTATATGAAATATCCCTAAAAGGAAAACCTATAGCAATGGAATCCAGATTACTAGCGACTAGAGATGGAAACTGAGACTGGGGAGAAATGTGCATGAGGGATGTTTTGGTGTAATGGAAACGTTGTAACATCAGATTGCGGCAACGGTGGCAAAACTCTATAAATGTACTCAAAATAGTTGAATTATACATTCAAGACAGGTGAAATTTATGGCATATACATTGTATCTCAAAATAATTGTTTGAAAAAAGTAAACCATAAAGGGTTCAAAGTATTAGGAGCCTAATTAAATTTTTTTTTAGTCTGGTGAAGTGGAATGCCTACCTAAGCAAGATTTAGAAGTTCAAAGTCATAAATAATAGGAGTGATGGATTTGGCTACTTGAACTTAACCAACACTGTATAACAAAGGATATCTTAAACTAAGTTATAAGTCAAATGATGGGTAAGAGAAACAAATTCCTCCTCATATAGAAGCCACTGAGGTTAGAGTACAGTGGACAAAAGGGAGGAAGTCAGGGTGCAGAATGGATTGAAGGGGCAAGAGGGACTGCAAGAAGCCTCAGGAGCGGATATTGCAGCAGTCCAGGTAAGAGATGGTGATGGCCTGTGCTACTTCGGTAAATATAGGGTCACAAGAAAGTGAATGAGTTAGTGTGACCTATTCAAGCATGACTTGAAAGAAGGAACAAAGAAAGGATAAACCCTGTAATTTGGGTTTGAATATTTTGGTATATTGCAGTGCTATTTACTAAGATTGACAGAAAAGAGATTTGAGGAGGAAGATAAATAATTCTGGTTTTATTACACCACACCACACATCAGCGGCTATTGCAAATGTGCTTATCCTTTCTGCGCCATGGTTGTGGCCTCCTTAAATCTGCTGTACTAGGCATTCTGTAAGCCTGAAAACCTCATCCCCCATTTTTTCATGTCTGTCTCCTTCTGGTAATAAAAGTCTTAGATAAAATCTCAGTTTCTTGGAAAGTTCTTACCTTTCACCAAATCTCATTTAGTCAACACTGAAGTTCAAATATCCCTTTAGCTATTTGATATCACTATTCTGTTTGGTTATTTTCTAGACGTCCTCAGATCGACATTCACCAAGCTGATCTTTACTGGACACCACACCATCTGCTACCCTATGCAATGATTCAGTGATTCAAGAACCTCGAAATCTGCTAAGTAGAACTAGACAGATAAATAAATAAAGGGAATAGAATATTACTGTTGATATGAGAGAGGTGCTGCAATCAGTGCTGGAAATCACACGGAAAAACCGAAAAAACAAACAAACAAAAATAAGTTTTCAATTCAAAAGAGAAGTGTTCCTCCTAATGATGAAAGGATTTATTAGCTTTTTAAATTCTCCATTGCAACAACCATGATGATCTTTTAAAGATATTCATTCATCTCACCTCATTGCCTAAAACCCCCAGAGCCTTCCAGTGTACTTAGAATAAAGCAAATTCCTTACATTGAATTACAAAGCCCCGCTGGACTTGGACCTGTCAACCCTTTTGACCTCATTTCCTGACACTCTTTCTCTAGCTTTTTACAGTGAGGGTGTTTAGGAACCTATTTTCCTTTGACTTGGAAATTTCACCTAGAGAACTATTCCATAGAAATAAAAATCAGTAATGAGGATACATAAATGCTCACTACTAAAATATTTGCTGTATTGAAGTAATGGAGACAACTTTAATGTCCATCTATAGTGGACTGGTTGGTTAATTATCATATGCTTATCTTATGCTATTATAAGTTAACTTTATATGCAGTGAAAAAATTCAAGTTGCAGTGCAATTGTATAAGATAAATTGGTTTGAAAATAAACATCAACAACAAAACAATAAAATCAACAAAGAAAACCCTATATAAGTTTCTATGTTTCTATAAACATACGAAAGAATTGATGTGTTATGCATTGAGTTCCTATCATTTGTTATGTTAACACTAAGTAGAATTGTGCAGTAACAGAAAGTTGACTTTTATATGTCTATAATTTGATTGATGATAATAAGCATGATTTACTTTTTGTTTTTTAATTTGAAGAATAATCTAGTAAAATAGAAAATAAATTATTTCTCTAGTCTTCTGTGCCCTTAAGTTCGAGCTTATTAGAAAGAAACAAATGCTAGGAATTTTAAAGAAGAAAAGTCTCATACATTTGAAGATTTTTTTTCTTGGTGAAGCACATTTTATGTGTTCTCGGGGAGAAAGACTGAATACATTGTGATTATGTTCAATCATTCTAACTAGTCTTTGCTTTTTATTTAGTTTTTTTCAATACAAAAAAGCATTTTCTCTTTGTGTTTGAACTGTAAAGAAGCTTTTCTTTTAATTGAAGTGTAATTGACATACAATATTGTATTAGAACTGTAAAGAAGTTTTCAGTAGGGGAAAATACATCGCTTATCTGCCTGCAGTTTTCATCATGATTGAAAGACTGTTTGTAGGTTATAGAAATGCAGTCATTAAAGGTACAGAAATAAAAACTGATTCTTCTCATTCACTGTTTCTGGAGAGAGTGAACAAATTGTAATGAGTTACTTAGAGAGGCTTAGGAAAGAAAAATTGTTAACATTCTGATGTATTGTCATCAAATTCTATGTATATATATTTACATACATTAAAAATATATATGTTTACATATATATGTAAATATGTAGTTTACATATATGTAAATATTTAAGTCTAATATGCAATAGTGTTCCATATGCATACACATAAGATATTACTGATTTTTAGTGTTTATATAAAACATATCTACTTTAAATCACTAACATTTTTTTAATAGGCCCATACCAACATTTTTACATTTGGTTATTTTTGAGTTTGTTTTATGGCTTAGTTTACTGTTGGTGTCAGTATTCTTGTTTTTTATGTGTGTTTCTGTATGTGTGTATAAACTTTTCAGTAATGCTTGAAAAGAATATATTTCACATAAAATGCATAAATTTTATGTACTGTCATCTTTATCAATTATATTATTATTATATTATTTAATTTCTTTATGTCCTTTTGTTGTGTCTGGTTTATCTGTAATGAACAAACAAGAGAATGAATTTTTATCAAGTTCTTTGTAAAGACTTTAAATTTCACCTCTTCGTATATATAGTAACATAAGAATTCAAAAAGAAAAACTCTCTATGAAAGGGATTTCACATTATTATATTATTACAAGGTGGCTTTGTTGGTGGACTAACATATATGTATTATACATAATGTACTTCCTGCCAAACTGTGTAGTCCATATGAAATAAATACCCTTTAACTCTACATGCTAAACAAGAAGTAAAAAGAATAAAGTTCATTAACTAAGCTAAGGTGGTGGGGGAATAAGGTTAAAAATAACATTTGCACCATCTGCTTTCATTCTAATCTCTTGTCTCACATCCCAAGTTAGAAGACTCTCATGATGTTGCTTTCTTCCTCAAGCGATGTTCCTTAGATGTGGTTTGCAATGGATATGAATGTTACGTTGCTCTAAGCCAAGACATGGTGGTCAAAAAGTGTCATGAGAGTTATCAGAATGTAAATAACTGAGAGTGAGGTTCAAGAATTTTATTTTTTGATATTTTTCCAACTTTTAGCAGAGCATGACCAGGTTTTCATGGTTCATTTCCCAGGACTATTATCACAGGACAAGGCAATTTGACTTCAGGATTGCATAAATTTCATGTACTCTAATTCAATATTTATTTAGGGTGTGAATTTTTTATAATACTAGAAAATAAAACATTCATATTCATATATGATTCTGAACATTTATTATCTCTGATTTTGTGTCTGTTTCAAGAAAACATGTTTTGATCCTTGGAATATTGGTTAAAACTGTGCTTCTCTTTCCCTTACTACCTGTCCCCGAATTGCTCTCTCTGTGAATTTCGGCTTATGGAAGAGAGAGGGGAGATGGGCAAAAATATAAATCCAGGATTACTTTTACTGCCAAAATGCTTAGATTAACACCATGACCTCAATAAATACCCTGTCTCACACATGCAGATACATACTATAAGCAGATTATATGTGTGTGACACAAATATGTTTAAATAAATTAATTGTAATTATATATATAGGTATATAACTATATTGCATATATATATAACATTTATATCTATGTATAATTGTTTTGAATTATTCAAACATTCATATATTTTCATTTTTCTTTATTTGCATGCTTCCAATATCCTTTAATTTGTTAAATTCTGATTGCTTTTCTTTATTGATGCTATTAACTTAAATTATCTGACAATTCCATTAAAGTCAATAAAAGACATATTTCATAGATAAACCAATATTTTGGTTTCTGGTTTAGTAGGAAATCAGTGCTATTTTTTCTCTGTCTCTGACTCTAAATTTGTCCATATAATCTAATTAAATCCTAGTTTTAGATCTACTATGCTATTATGATAGTATTGTTAAATCAAATAAATATTTTCAACAATATTTTGATTTGGCGTTAAATTTTGCAACTTTTTTTCCCACAAATCATTCCATCGTGATTCCATTTTTTATTTAATAGATTTCAAAGCTCACAAACAATATAATTTTCACATTCTTCAATTCTTGATTTTGGGTCACTTATCATTTAACTGGACTAAATTTTTAAGCAGATTTTCAAGAAGGAAATGTGAGACATTGCATATTTAAGCATATTTTTTTGTTGCCTTTTCTTCGACATGAAAAACAATTTGTCTAAATAGCTTTAAGCTACAAATATTTTCATAAGATATTTTAGTCAATGATTATTTGTCACCTACTGCTTAACATTCCATAGAATAATTTAAAATAAGCCTAATTCTATAATAATCCTTTATTGTCTACTCATTTTCTTCAGTGCTTGTGAATGTTTTAGCCTTTGCTCTTGAGATTAATCTTTATTCCCCACAATATCCTTGTGGTAATCTTATTCATTGTTTATTATTGCTTTTGCATAGATGTAATGAAAAAAAGCATACCTTTGAAAATAAGTAGCCACAGAACAGAAATTTGAAAATTCAGAAAACTGTGTGCCATGTCTAATGATATCTAGAAGGCATGGAGGCTGTAATCATGAGAAACGGGAAATAAAGAGCATGAAAGGCAAGGGCGCCAGGATGATTCGCAAAAAACAAACAAGGTGAAGGGCATTCTGGATGAGACAAGGGAGGGTTGAAAGAAAAACATATAAAAGATTTCAGCAAATTTAAAGTTTACATTTACATTTTAAGTATTAATACTGATATTAACCATTATTTGAGCATTGTATTAATTACTATGCAATATATACCAGCTGTGTTTAATGCACTATCTAGTTAATCCTTCCAGTATATGGTATTTGTAGGGCATATTTATTATACCCTATATCTATTACCTGAGTTGCAATGGCAAGATTGTGGAAGGCAAGGAAAGACTGAGGAACCGTAACAGATTGGAGGAACCTAAGGTGCCATGAGAGTTAAATACTAACTGGGTCCTGAATTGGATCTTGGAACAGTCAAAGGATATTAGTGGAAAAAAATGAGTGAACCCAAAGGAAGTCTGTAGTTTAGTTAACAACACGGTAACATTCTTAATTCCTCAGTTGGGACAATTGCACTGTGGTTACTTAAGATTTTAACATTAAGGGAAGCTGGGTGTAAGGTATGCAGAATTCTCTGAACTATTTTTGTAATAATCTATGTCTCAAATTATTTCAAAACTTTATAACATATATTATGAAAAAATCAGCAGGAATTTTGTTAGGATCAAATCTATCTATCTAGCTATCTTTCCATCTTTCTTTCTATCCATCCATCTAGCACACAGGACAAAGTCTAGCACATGGAAAGTAGTATATAAGTATTTGTCATTGGTGTTTATTGGGTCCCTCAAGCCTCAGTGTGGGGCCAGGGTGCTCAAGAGAGACCAACTTGGTAGAACTCCATGCTTCCTGCCAAAAAACTTTATATATATACACACACATATATCTATAAAACAATTGCTTCTATTTTCTTTGTTGAGATTCTATGTGTTTTACCTTGAAAATAAAGTACTATATTATTTAAATAGATAAATGCATTGATAGATAATCAATTAATAATATTTCCCTTGTTCAACTATCTAAATGCTTTCTTTGAGGAATTGAACCAGGAAGAAAATATACATGTTGTTTGATGTCGTATAGTTAGTGGAATAGAGGCTAAGATTTAGGTTTCCTGATCTTATAGGTGGGAAGACAATATCGTATCTTAGTACAAACAAAACATTAACATAGTGATGAAGAGCTCAGGACTCAGACATCTGGGGTTGAAATCTTATTCTGATAGACAGTTGTGTGAGATCTTTGGTTTTCTCATTTATAGAACATATGATCATACCTAACTCGTATCTGTAAAATGTGTGTGTGTGTAATATAATGAGAGAGAGAATATGTGTGTATGTGTGTGTGTATATATATTTATGCACATATAAATGTTTATGTACATACATATATCATATTGCCAGGTAATAATAACCTTTATTTATGCTAGGACAGAAAAGGGAAGAATACAGCCAAATATTTTTTGAAGCAGAAATAATCTAAAAGACATGTTTATTCTGATTATGTATAATTTTATGTAATTCATTTTATAGGTGCAATACTCTTAATGTTTCAAATAATGTCAAATAATATCACCGTATTTACAAAGATTAAGCAGAACTGAGTTATTTATATGGATAATAACTCTCCTGATTAATCATTGTAAGTGCATCTAATTATTGCTGTCGGCTATGTTGTAATTGAATTGGACTTAAGTGTTTATGTTTAATCTCCACTTACATAGTTCAGTCTACTGAGGATCACATATCTCAATACCTTGAAATCCTTCTTGAAACAGAATTGCCTAATGAAGTCTTTATGAAGTTCACATAATTATTAGTTGGAAGCACAATATGAATTTTCTAATGACTTTCAGTCATAACTTAAAGTGATAGAAATTTGACACTGAAATGGATGCAATGTCAGGGTATGTTCTGATGACTCTGTTACTTTCAAGAGATTATGACATTGGTGGTTTTTCATCATTTGCTTAAAAGGGAGAAAAAAGAAAACCCTTCTCTTTGACCTTGACAATGAAATTATGATTAAAAACTGATTATCTAACTATGACCACAGAATCAATCAATTCTTAACACCTGCTCTGAGTAAAAATTAAATTAACACCGGAAAAGAGAAATGTGAAAATAGTCAATGGTTACTGTTGGACAGAAAAGATCTGGAGGCCATGCCAGGTTTTTCATTTCATGTGCTAGGACATGTTATAGGTTCTAGGACACATCATGTAATCACTGTTACTAAATGGTGAGGATAAAGCTTGTCTTTTAGGCTAACACTTATCTGCTGTTTAAACAAATAATCTAAAATCTCAGTGGCATAAACAGCTTGTCTATTTCTGGTTCAGCCAACAGTCACATCATTTCCGATGTCTCTCCTGGAGAGCTCATTGTGGTAACTCAGGGCTATCTGCTTCTTTAATTGTGTGTCTGTAAGATACTCTAGTCTTTCCTTTAAGCCATGAAGACTGGGGAGATGATTTCTAGGGAGATTTTATGGATCAAGATTAGATTTAGCTGGAATTGGAGTACAAACTTCTACTCATATCTAAGTGGCTGGACCTAATCAATCTCCTACTTTCCCACAAGGAATGTTGGGAAATGTAGTTTTCCTACATTTCCTGTGAGACCAAGTAGAATAAATCTGATTGATAGGTATCTAGCCACTCTTGGCCTTATTGTACCCTGAGAACAAGCGCCTGAAATATGTTTTATCATTTGTTATGCAGACGAAGCTATGTTTGAACATATAGCTATAGCTATCTATCAAAGCCCTATATTCTTATGCCAGTATGTTTTATTTTTCTCAGGTTTTAAACACATAAAAGAAAGTATTAAGAGTTTGCAATCTCAGAAAACCCAATGTGTCCCTGTCTCAAGGCCTTATATTTGCGTTGTCAGTATCATCTCAGCTCTCATCACTAAGTCCTTATTTTTTCCCTATGAATCTCAATAATCTTCTGAACTTTTTATCCCCAATAACATTTTTGAAGTGACCAATGTTTCTGGTACCAATTTTCTTAATATCATTTAATAAGGAATATTTTCTTAAAAACAGATTTGCAGGGGGCCGGTCCCATGGCCAAGTGGTTGAAGTTCCAAGTGCTCTGCTTCGGTGACCTAGATTTTCAGGTTTGGATCTGAGACATGGACCTACTCCACTCATCAGCCATGCCATGGAGGCATCCCTCATACAAAGTAGAGGAAGACTCGCACAGATGTTAGCTCAAGGTTAATCTTTCTCAAGCGAAAAAAAAAGGAAAATTGGCAAAAGATGTTTTCTCAGGGCTAACTTTCTTCACACAAGAGAAAAAAACCCAAAATAATAACAACAACAAAACAGATATGTACACTCCTAATTTTTAGTGTTCCTGTTAGAAACTTCTTTAACAATTAGACTTAAAATGGAATTATGCCAAATATTTAAAATATTTCACATTTTTTCTTTTCCCACAAATTATGTATACTCTTAAAGGAATTAATTCTCTACTATGAAATATTCTTAATTACAAAATGTTTTCTTATTGGACAAATTTTCTTATGGCTTAAAAAATAGGTAGTATAAATTGTCATATTTTTCATTTCTCTACAAGAAAATCTCAGTCTGAGTTTTTGGCAGGAGGTTTTTAGATAACAACTACTTTTCAAGTAACTTCACACTGATTCATTGTATTTCAAATAAAGCATTTGCTGAGAACACTGTTCTTGTTAAAGACGCTTAAAATTATATTACACCATTCATAAAGCAAGTGGTATGAGCATTTGGAAACTGTATGCATTTGCTCTGTTCTATCCAATAATAGTCCCCAAAGAACTCTGCGAGATTTTATCGAATTTAATATTAATGGTATCCAGGAGGAAAGTTTTGTAAGCTCAATAGAAAAATGGTCAATAATTCTTGGTAAACTTCTTTTATTTTCAATGTACACTCAATGTCTTTCCATATTTCTCTTCTGACAGTAAAAAAATAGTTCACTTCTTTCACCAGGGGAAGAGAAGTTTTTATCGATTTTATTCATGTGTGTGTGTTGCCTCTGCTGTTGTCTTTATGTTCTTCTTTTGTGTAGCAATCAAGATATAATTCAGTTCTTAGCCACTCTTTCTAAAGTTTTGGATACTTCAGTTAATAGCATCCTTCGTTAATCATAACTTTAATTCTTCCCTCTGTATTTGATTGTTTCAGGCAATATATTAATATAGAGGTAATTGACTCAAAATGATTCTCATATAAAAATCTAAAGGATGCAAATATTTTACAAAGAAATATAATAATTGATCAAAGACCCACAGGTCCCAGGTGTGGATCTGTTATGCCTCCATTCTCAAAACTCCAAAGCAGATTTCCATTTCATTGGAAATAGGCTTGGGTACTCAAGATGAAGATATGACGCATTTCCAACTCTCATTCACTCAGTAAACATCGAACCCCTTATGGAACACAGCACAAAGTAGAGTGCAGTGTTCTGGGAATTTTATCCTTGAGAAGCCAACACAAACACAAACAGCACATTGTTAGATTTTAATCTGGAAGACTAAAGTTCAAGTTAGGGGGGAAAAACAAGGAATTTGAAAAAGTGGAAACTTCCGTGGGAAAGGAAAAGAGATGATAGCACCCAAAATGAGGAATCCCAATGGCAAATTCTTGAATCAGAGAGAAAGTGATTTTCAATGACATTGCAAAAATACCGTTATATACTGGCAGATTATTTTTTTATGGTATCAGATTTTAAAATGCTCTTTTCATTCAGAGTGGGTGTTCAGAGAGACAATAAAACTTTGCAAGATTGAAGGATACATAAAACCCATGTTCATCAGATATATTATCCTCTGTCATTTTTGGTCAGTGGCTAGAAGTAAAATAATTAAATTAACAGTGTCTGTGTCTTAGTTTGGGGATCAGGCCTCTGTGAAACAGACAATGGGCTTAAGATATATGGGACACATACTTGAATAAGATATGATTTTCCCAAAATAATTCAAGGAAGATTCTAAAATGTAGATATCTGAGACTTACTAATTCAAACCCTAGGGGCCAAATATATTTCAAATCAATGATTTCTTGCAGATTTGAGTACATTAATAAGAGTTTAGGCAACTGCAGTTTAAGTAACCTAAAGGTCCCAACTTCCCATCCATCCAGGTTTATTAAAATCCACTCTACACCCAGCAGTTGTAGTAGATGCTACAGAAGTCAAAAAGATTGCTGTTTTTAAGAAACTCATGACCCAAAAGGTAAAGACAGACTTGTAAATAAACAAGTGCAGTAAAATATTAATAGCAAGACGATTTGAACTGACTAAATCAAGAGCTCTTTATAAAGAAGAGAATGATTATTTCTACCTAGGGAGCAGATGGGTAGGAGTTCATAATGCTCCTACATTTAACTTTTTTTTTTTGGTGAGAAAGATTGGCCCTGAACTAACATCTGTTGCCAATCTTCCTCTTTTTTCTTGAGGAAGATTGGCCCTGAGCTAACATCTATGCCAATCTTCCTCTATTTTGTATGTGGGTTCTCACCACAACTTGGCTTGATGAATGGTGTATAGGTCCGCACCCAGGATCCCAACTGGCAAACCCTGGGCCACCAAAGAGGACTGCACAAACTTAACCACTACACCACTGGGCTGGCCCAGACCCGTAAATTATTAAAACATATTTTCTGACTTCAAGTTTTCATGATTTTAAGAAAAAATATAGTATAGTGCAATTTTTAGAACCAATTAGTGATACATCTTAACTTAAAGGCATTCTACTTTGAATATTCTTATTATACCACCCACAAGGACACTTGAATTTGGTAACACACAGCTGGAGTGTGCAGAGTGTGTGATTCCTGGGATCTAGGCTCTTAGAGTGAAAGTCTAGTGCTGAAAATGGGCAAAGTGCTCTGAGAGGCATATTAGGCCACTGTCAAATTGGAAGATGCACAGGAAAGGTAGGAAGAAGCTAATACTGCACTGCTATTGAATTCAGTTTTTTTTCCTTTCTTAATACCGTTTTCTAGTTTTCTCTCTGTGGCTCACACAAGTGATTTAGCATGGATGGGTTTGCTAGCATTCTTCCCATTGGAAAACATGTAACTTCTCAGTTAATATCACAAAGTCAGCCCAATGCTACCCACTAACTAGAAGAAATGACTTAGTGAATTTCTTCATATATTTCATTTATTTGTTAATAAATTAGACCATATAAGACTAGACCTTGTTAATGATTAACTGAAAAGTTTCTAAGGTGAGGAATTTCAAACAGTATTGTATGATGCCATCTTTTCTTAATAACATGTATTTCTGAATATATTACAGTGGAGTCTGTACAGGCTGGTGTATAGAAGTTCTGTTTACAGGAACACTATTTTAAGGAGATTTTAAAGCTGTGGCATAAAGTTCTAAAATTTAAATAAATTAAAGTTTGTATGTATTCAAGTGAAGGTTAAACAAATATGTGAGAAGGGCATAAGAAATGTCTTCTACCATGTGGAAAGACTATCTGTAGAGTGACTGAAAAACAAATCGTGATTCTTAAATAAATTTCTATCTAGTGCTTGAATGGAAAGTTAAAAAACAATATTTTGATCTACTTAAAAACGTTTAATTTCGTCTTGACAAATAGGTATGTAAAATCAAAATTAATCATTTGGTAACAAAGTAAAACCAATCTCTCTAGGATAGATGCAAATACACGTATTAAAAGCGTTTTATTTTTTTGGTCATAATTCTTACTGCTTTTTGAAGACTGTTAACATATAGATTTCAATTAAATTTGAAATTGTGTTTGTCCCTCAAAAACACTTCCTTCTAACCTAAAGCACCATAGACATCATGTGAGTATTTATTAAGTATGGTGCTACAGAAAATATCCCAATTGTGCAAATCTAAATAATTGAAACATCTTTTATTGTTGTTTGTCTTACTATCTTGCTCAGTTCCCAAAAGATAGGAGACCCTCCAAGCTGAGTCTTCTGTTGTTACATCCTGGACTAGTATTGTCTGATATGGAAAATTGATTGCAAAAATGTCCTCAGGGTCTAGCCCTGTGGCCGAGTGGTTGGGTTTGTGTGCTCGCTTCTGCGGCCCAGGGTTTCACTGGTTTGGATAGTGGGCATGGACATGGCACCACTCATCAAGCCACGGTGGGGCTGCATCCCACATGCCACAACTAGAAGGACCCACAACTAAAAATATACTACGATGTACCGGGGAGCTTTGGGGAGGAAAAGGAGAAATAAAATCTTTAAAAAAATTTTAAAAAGTCTCCAATTTTTCAACACTCTCTGTACCGATGACTTTTGAAATATGACTTTGAAGCAACTCCTATTAAAAGGTAGAATTTTTTCCAATCTCTTAAATCTGCACTGATCTTGTCATTTCTTTTAGCCAACAGAATTCGACGGGAGAGGTGGTGTGCCAATTCCAAGCCTGAGTGTCAGAAGGCCTTGGAGACTCCTGCTCAATCTCTTGGAAAACTGCCCATTTGCCTTGTCAACAAGCTTCGACTTGTCTATTAGAAAGGATTTGAGGACCACTTGGGCAGAAACAAGCTGCCCTAGCTGAGGACTATAGGTCGTCTTTCATTAGCCATCCTTTTACAACATTAAATTTTGAGATTTTGTGTTCTTTTGTATTATTGTGATTATAGCTAGCAAATATCAATTCTGTTATTTGATATTAGTGTAATCCTAATAAGCATATACTGATGCCATAGTGGCAAACTATATATTTTTAAAATAATCAAAAATAAATCTGAAGGTAATATTTATTATATGCCTTTTAAAAACTCAAAGTTGTTTGAGGTTACTGGAGACTTGTCATTTTGCAATGACATGACAAGAAAATAATCTAGGAGAGAAGGGAAAAAAATATGGTAACCAAGAATTCACTACAAAATGCTTTGTTCCACAGACATCTCCTCAGGGGGCAAATGCTTCTTTTGCTTGCTAATGGTATTTTCCTGTCATTGAGCACCAATGTCTCCACATTTTGGTTTCTACTGCCCAGAGCCAAATGAATAATCTTAATTGTTTTGTTATATCTGTTTAACTCCTTGATTATCTTGCCAGAAGTCTAACTATGCCAACACCTCATTTTATGTTGTTATACTTAAAGGGAATGATAAAATAAATACACGAGTCGTTTTCTTTTATTGTTTTTGCCAGTTCATTTGTTCATTTAATCAAGGAGTTTATAGCATACCTAGCTCTTTCTGTACACTATATATACTATGCCATGCACTAGAGATATATAAAAATCAAGGTATCTGGGCCGGCCCTGTTGCGCAGCAGTTGTTTGCATATTCCTCTTCTCAGTGGCCCTGGGTTTACTGGTTTAGATCCCAGGGGCGGACACGGCACCGCTTGGCAAAAAGCCATACTGTGGTAGGCGTCCCACATATAAAGTAGAGGAAGATGGGCATGGATGTTAGCTCAGGGCCAGTCTTCCTCAGCAAAAAGGGGAGGATTGGCAGCAGTTAGCTCAGGACTAACTTCCTCAAAAAATAAAAAAATAAATAAATTATAGAGGTATTATTTACTGGGGGCTTGGGTTATTCAAGATACTGTTCTAAAGTCCGTTATAGGCACTCAGCAATTGAATCCTCACAATATCCCTGTGAAGTGTGTATCCATATGGTACGTATGAGGGAATGAAGGTACAGAGACTTGAAAATGACTCAGGTATTAAGTGTCATAGTTAAGATTTGAACGCACATATTCTGGTTCCACAGCTGATGACTTCAGCATTTGGAATGCTATTTCTAAAGTTAAACAAGCAAACAAAAAAACTCTTTCCCTAAAGATATCAGACAACTAAACTATTAGTAGGGGAAAAAAAAGATTCCTGTTAAGATTCTGAAACTCTCTAAATGCTATATGTAGTAAAAGATGGACACCAACTCAGACTTGGGAGGGAGGAGAATTAGGACGATCTCTTTGGAGGTGACATATAAGCTAGCCACATGTAGAGAGATGTACAAGGCATGGGGCCCACTGGAGGACTAGGCAGCTGATGCAGAGTCAGAGAGACACAAGTTATCACAGGAGCATAAAGCCAGGCTGAGGTGTGGGGAGGTCACGATAAGGATGAGCTGGACAGGTCAGCAAAAACGAGATCACAAAATGCCTTGAATACTGTGCTGAAGCCTTGACTAACTCAGATCTGACCTGTGTTTGTCTTTTATTAATATAAATCTAGGAGTGATTTTATAGCTGAAGAGGACAAGTGATTAGGTTTTTGCAGTAACTTAGACAAGAAAAGAGGAGGAGGAATAAGTCGTAGAAGTGGAAATGGGAAGGGGTTGGATTTAAGACTTACGTAGAAGTTAGAAAATGGGACTTGGTGCCCGGTGGGATGCAAAAGAGTGAAGAAGGTGGCGCTTTAATTTTCTGGTTGGAGTACTTGGTCATACTGTGTCTCCTTTCACTATTTATGGAAAAAGAAAGATGTAATGACAAATACCAGGTACTGAATGCGTATTACTTCTGGGTCTAGATTTCAAGTTTATATTAGCTGTATGACCTTGGGTTAGTTTCTAATATCTCTGACCTATAGTTACATGATCTTTAAAATGGGGATAATATTAGTACTTGCCTTGCAGTGTTGTTGCGAGGATTAAATGGAATAATGTGCGTAAAGCAATCAGTCCTTCTGTGTAAGATGTAGATGTAATATTTGCTGGTTATTTTTATGCAAAAAGAGGCAAAATGCCATTATTTTGAATAATAACATGTTCATTTGTAGAGATCTTAGGTGAAAGTGTGTTGAGATGTAGTTGAGATGCTTATTATGCACATGGATATGAAGACAAATAAGAGGTAATCAAGGCGACAGGACTAGTTTAGAACATGCAGGAAGATGTAAAATCAGATGACAAGGCCAAGGATTTGACGCTCAGAACGCCAACATTTAAGATAAGGAATAAAAATGTCCATTGGATCGGAGCATAGAAGTTATGTTGCCATTTGCCATGAATAGCTTTGATGGAGTCAGGCCCGACTTCACGGGCATGCAACCTGTGCAGTCTCACGGGGCCCAACGCACAGACGGTTTTGTTTAACGCTCACTTGACTTATTGTTGTGCTGTCAATGTCTTAAAAGTCTTAGTAATTTTATCTTTGAACATGTGTTTTGTGAGGGAAGTAGATCAGCTTGCTAGGGCAAACAAATACCACATATTAAAATACCACAGACTTGGTGACTTAGACGATAGACATTTATTTCTCACAGTTCCGGAGGCTGGAAGTCCAAGATCAAGGGGTCAGGTTTGGTTTCTCCTGAGGCCTCTGTCCTTGATTTGCAGACGGTCACCTCCCTGCTGTGTCCTCACATGGTCTTTCCTCTGTGCGTGCACCCTTCTGGCGTCTCCTTGTATGTCTAAATTTTCTCCTCTTACAAGGACACCAGTCAGAGCGGATTAGGCCCCACCCATATGACCTCATCTTATCTTGATTACCTCTTTCAATATTCCATCTCCAAATCAGTCACATTTTGAGGCATTGGGGGTTAAGACTTCAACATATGGATTTTAAGGGAAAACAATTCAGTCTATGATATGAAGTATGATGGGAAAATAGTGGATGTGTGTGAGCAGCTGAGATATACTGGGAGTGACTCAGGCTGGCAGAGCAATTGGCCTGGAGGCCCAGTGTGCAGGTACATGCCTCCTGGCAACCTTCAGGGCTGCTGGGACATCATTGGGGCCCAGATTGGTGGCAGTAACTGCTGGAGAGAGAGGCTCTGCAAGGGGGCAGTACTGGGACCCTCTGTTCTCTGAACCCATCCGTGCAGCATCTACACAAATATTAACCCTGGCCTGAGTGCAAAAATAGGGACTGCCCTGATCAAAGAGTAAATATTGTCAGTATGTTCTTACAAAATAAAAGCATTCATGGGACAATGCCAAAATGCATATGAAGTAGTTATTAGATTTCTTGAAAAAAATTTAGAAACTCTGGTTTTGAAAATTGTTGCAACATCACAAAACAAACGTCTACAGGCTTAGAGATAGAAATTACATTTAAAGATCATAAAGTTAAATAGAAAAGAACACTATTTTCATATGATGCTTTAGATGAACAAATAACTAAAGAAGAAGGTGGTTTCAAAATTAGTTTTTCTTTGTGACTGAAGATACAGTGATAAAATACATTAACTAGCATTTTGAATTACACAGCAGTCAGGAAGTCACTTTTGATTTCTTGTACAATCTCCACAGTTTACGGGAAATGTCAAAGCAAACGTTAAAATGCCATTCTATAAATTTACATCTGAAATTAAATGCAGGTTGACATGAAACTGATATGAATGAAGAAATAATTCTTCTCAGAAGAATTGTTCTACAGGAATCATCATCTCGAGATATACTAAAATTTATATTTCAAAATACTTTATCAGCATTTATTTACCTATTGAATGTTGTCACCACATGTTTAATATTCCTAACACTCTAGTAACAGTTGCATCAGCAGGAAGATCCTTCTCAAAATAGAAAAATGTCAAACGTTGTTTGCCATTTTCCACTTGCCGAGAACAACTGATGTCACTGTGAATTATATGAGTTGAAAATAAAATTGCTAAATGTAAAAATGTAAAAGTTGTGATGATGTGATAAATGAATTTGTAGTACGGTGAACCAGAAAAATCTTATGTTTAATCAAGATATTACACTAATAAAATGTTATTTGTTATATTGTCTAAAATTATGACACCGAAATTATTGTTTTTAATTGCAAGTTTATGTTGTTACTCATGTGTCACTATTATCCCTATTATGTTTTATAAATAATAACATTTTTAAGGAAAACCTTTATATTTTAGTAGCTTTAATGGAACTTTTAAAATTATTATTATTGAACAACAGGCCCTGTATTTTCATTTTGCACTGGGACCTGCAAATCATGTAACCAGCCCTGATTGGAGTAATCAATTGGAATGAGTCCTAAAAGGAGGTGAAGAAACAGAGGCAGAGATTATAAATGACTATTCTCTGGTGTTTCAACAACAGGCAGCAAAGAAATGGACAATGCAGTGGAGCACAGAAATGGGGAAGACAAAACGTCTTGGAGGAAGGGCGTAGAGAGGGCGTGTTGTTTTAAGATGGAAGCTAAATAGATCAGCTTTGTGGTCTTGTGAGAATGATCCAGTGGAGAGGAAGAAATCATTACTGTAAAATAGAGAGAGGAGTGCAGAAAAAAAATATATAGAAGGCAAGATATGATGGGATGCAGATCACGAGTAAAGGAGTCAGTCTTTGAGAGACTCAGGGACACTTTATTTTGCGTCACAGAAAGAAAAGAAAAGGTTGTAGGAAACAGGACAGCTGAGTTGGCAAATTTGGCAGTAGGTAATTGAAAAAATGGCCCTGAGACAAGACATAAATGGCTAAACCTGGAAATCAATGCAGTGAACCTAAGGATGCAGAGGCATTGTGGTCAAGGCTTGAGTTCATTTGTTCTAGATGGTGTTGGAGGTAAATGGTTGACAGAATACTAAAAGTTTGAAATAGTTAGGGCAGGAAATGGCTGAGAAAGTTACGTGGAATTCATAGGAATACTGGGTAAGCTTGACATACATGGATTTTTATTAACACTTTTCTGCACAGTTGTTTAATTTTGTTTTCTTTTCCAGCAGTGCACAGGAGCCTAAGGTAGAGATAGAAATACTGAGCATTTAGAAATTCTCTGTGGTTGGAATTAAGATAGTGTGTGGAAGAACAATAGATAAAAGTTGCTGTTCACAAAAGGATTTCAAAAGTGGTTGAAATTATGGATCACAGGTCATGTATGAAGAGATAAAAATGAAAACATATGAGAGGGCTAATTAACTGGGAGAAAATGAAGAGGTCAAGAGACAGGAGTCCTAATGAAGTCGGAAATTACGTACAGTAAGACTAAAGGATGGGGGCTGGCCCTGTGGCCTAGTGGTTGGAGTTTTGTGCACTTCGCTTTGGCGGTCTGGGTTCTTGGGTTCGGATCCTGGGCACAGACCTGCTCCACTCATCAACCATGCTGTGGAGGCATCTCACATACAAAGTAGAGGAAGATTGGCACAGATGTTAGCTCAGGGCTAGTCTTCCTCAAGCAAAAAAAGAGGAAGATTGGCAATGGATGTTAGCTCAGGGAGAAGCTGCCTCACCAAAAAATAAAGACTAAAGGAGTGAGAAACCATGAAAGAGCCTGTGGATGAGAAGTGTAACATTTGAGCTTAAAATTTTAGAGACAAGATAGATTTCAGAAATGATCATGTATGGTTAAGGGTAAGAATGGCTGAAGTGAAGCAAAGAAAAAAACCTAAAACTGATGTTCATAAGTAATAATTTTGTACAGCTGAGTTACAAATAAAAACACAACTATATTTACTTCCTTGAACAAATCTAGAATTCCCTAAAGTTAACAACTGCTTAATTTCTCATTTCCTTTAGTTTTAATGTCCCTGTCTTGATTTATCACAAAAATCTCCTCAAAGGAACTAAAATGGTTATGATGTTCAACTCTATCAGGCTATATCTCAGGTTGATTTTCCTTCCTCAAAGAATAAATTATTCTGACACTTTGACTTCTTCTACATGTTCAAAAATTGGAAAATATTTATTTAATGGCAAGTTTAAAAGTTTATTTAATGATGCAACTCTTGTGGAAGGATACACACAGGAAAAACCGGTGCCTTGAGCATATATGCTTGAGAAGTTTTTGGAATTTAGAGTCTAAGCTTGAGAATTTTTTGGAATTTCTAAGCCATAGAATTTTGAGTCTAAGGCAAATAGAAGGCATGTTAAGGGTGGGAGGTGATCACAAAGAAAGAAATATAACAACTTCAGTCATTTATGGATTGGAGCAAATTTCTTGGATTGAATTATCCAACTCATGAAGGTAATTGTGGGAGGAGTCATTTGAATGGTGAATTCTATGGCAGCCCAAAAATCGGTATGGGAACATGTTAGGAAAAAAATCATAATGGGGCTATAAGAAGTGGGACTATAAGAAAAATAAGGAATTCATATTTAATAGCAACTTTTCAAAATTTAAATATTTGTGCTAGAAAATTTAAAAATTAGAGAAAATTTACCAAATGATGAAATAAATTAACTTGATATAAACTTAGCTGAACTTTCCTGAAAGAGGAAAATTAACCCTTGGAAGAACATCCCATTACTGGTGAAAAGAGACAGCAGGATATTTTACTCAGAATATTTATTTTATCCAGAAGGCGAACAAAGACGCAACCTTAAGGAACACACAGCAAAGTAATTGGTTCTCTTTAGGTTGTCGGACTTTCAATCAACAATGGCAGTTTCAGTTCAAGAAATTTCTGCAGCTAATTCTGAAACTGAAACAAATGTCAGGAAGAGAGAAAATCATTTCCTTAGAAGTAGTTTTTACAGATGCTCATCAACTCTATAGCAAGAAGCAGCCACTGTCTCCCAGAACTGAAAACTCTAGATCAAAACAGATCAGGGAAGCTCTGTCACTAGACAGAGCCTGTTGTCACTACAGTAATGAGGTGGTCATACATGTGGGCTCACAGCGGAAAGGAAATTAAGAGATTCTGGATAAAGAACAAAAGTTCCTGCAATAATGCCTCTTATTGGAGCTGCCCATAGTATAAATTTTGAAATTTTGCAGAAGGAAGAAGTGTTCCAAATGTTACTTTGAGAGAAGATACAGTATCAGTATGAAAAGAGCCGCTCACCCCCATCCCCACTCCCACAAATAATGACATTAGCGGAAGGTTTGACTTCTTGATGGGAAATTGAGTTTTACTTAAGTGGACTCCGGTCATTTGACATAGACTGGCCTCATGGCAAGGTAAAAACCAGTCATTTCTTCCTAAACTGCCTTTGCTCAGACATAGTTGAGTCTCTGCTTTGGTCTTTTACAACCACAGGAAGTGCTGACTTTGGGAAGAGTTTTTTGTTTGTTTTTTGTGGGGAGGGGCAGAAATAACTGCTTTAAATCCAGAGGCTTGTTTTCTAAATTTGATGTGTGTAAGGCTAATCCTATGATAGCGTTTCTATCTAATTTACTATTTGAAATCCAAAAAAATCAGCAACATGAAATAATTTAAATCCTGAGGTCTTGAAAGAGCCACTCCCAAACTTGTGGCAGATACACAGCTGCTGAAGGAACCAGCACCATCAACCCCACTCTAGCTGAGACTGGACAGAGAGGGAGGGGCCTTTAATTTCATCACTCTGTTAGATAAGCAGGGTGAGAGTTAGATTTTGATCTTTAATATCTTGTTTGTTTTATGTTTAACTTTGGACATTAACTCGCCACGGAATTTAATCTTTGGACTTAAAGATTCCATAATATTTTATAATGAAAGGACGTTTATATTCAAATTTGTGGCATTTCTACATTGATAGTTTATTATTGCAATGTCTTTATGATGTCATTTGATCTTTTCGCACAGCTTTTTAATTGACATCTTGGTCAGTGTGTCTGGACATTATTTGTAGTGGGAAATGCAACATGGAGTAAACTTTTGGCTTGATATTAAGGCAACGGATGCACACTCTGTGGAATGGCAGAGCCAGCTGCTGCCAAAAGATACACAGTTCACCTGTGATCCCAGGTAGATACATAAATAACCATTTGGTGATTTGCTTCCTTGTAGAGATGCCCACTAATATCTCATTCCTGAGCACTTTTTGTCCCTCTATATTCTCTTGTCCAAAACAGCAAGGGTCGTCTAATCTGATTTGGAAGGATAAATGGGGTCTGGCTCTCCAGTTCCTTATCCCTCTTCCTCCCTCTTTAAGGGAGTATGGATGCTGCTGTTTTGTTCCTGCATACCAGAAATGATTTTAGTTAAGGCTCAGCCGCCATCAGGCAGGGAAACCAAACGTTTCCAGTGCTACCGGCATGAGGTGAATGATTCTGTCTGGTGTTTAGCTTTACAAACTTGACTTGCCCACCAATATGTCACATTCTTCAGTATCAGCATTATCAGTGATAAAGGTAATAATTTTCATCCCTTCTTTTCTATCGATTGCTCAATTGGTTCAGAACTCCAGTGGGGCCTGCTCAAATCTCCAAAGCTTTTTAATAATTAAAATAAAAGCTACCGATTTTTAATTTTCCTAGTGCTCTTTGATTTCTGAGGGTTATTTTATTTACAGCCTTCTACTTTTATTTTATTGATGTCAAAAATTCTTTTCTTTAATATTAGAGTGCTTATTTTTTTTTCCTAGGCTTTCTTTGGCTCCAAGCATTTTCTCTTTCTCTTCTGATTTTTTTCATTTTGTTTGTTTTTGCCACTGCCTTTTATGATAAAGGTTTACCTGAAATGCATGATAATTCTTAGTTTCCTGCTTACGTTTAGGAACAAGGCGCTAATAACTGATTGGAAATACTTGTGAGCTTCACTATGCATTGACTGAGTAGGTAATCAAGTCTTGATGAAGAGTCTCAGATGGCTGGATCTGTAGGTCTTTTCTCTTGGATCAATCATTTTCTGCAAATACCAGTACTCCAAACTCTTCCTTTGGGTTTATAAACCTGAATGTCCACTCTTGGGATCCTAAATTGGTTGGAATAAATTTTACCATAAAATATACAGACTTTCATTCATAAGCAAGAATAGTGCCTAAACTCTGCCCTCTGCTGGCCTGTGGTCCTCAATTTCAGAGCTTCTAGGATTTGTTCTTTCAGAAATGTGCCTTTTCTCCAGTTCTCTCCTACTGCGGGAAATGCATAATAGCATGGCTGAATGGGAAGAGGGAAGAATTTTAGTCTTTTTTTACTCATCCTTTCAATCACTTCTTCTGCTTTAATGCTTTTGGTCCCATCTTGCTCCCCTTGTCCTCAGCATTCCCTATTGCCTCCAGGGCTGGGTCTTTATGTTCTGAAGCAACAATCTGCTTGCTTCTTGTTGGCTTCCTTCACTCAAAAAATAGTTTACTTTTCTCAGTCATGCTAAGTGTATTACCAGACAACTGACCTTTCTGTTTTCTAAATCGGTACTTGTAAGTCTATGAACTTCTCTCCCATTCTCTTTGTCCTGTTATATCACTTTTCAATATTTTAAATTTATTTTTAAGAGAGAAGAGAGAAAAAACACATTTGTTCAAACTCCCATGCTTAACCCAAAATTTCCTTTGCGTATTAACAAATACACAAAGATCAATTATGGCAGCCATCAAATGAAGTAAGGTAGTTTATAGCTTTTATAGACCATTTACTCATATATCAAAAAGACTCTCTAGGTAGTAGAAAATTAAGAAATACTCTGTCATTGTTGCTATCTTCCAGACAGGAAAATAAATTTGTTTTCAGAAAATTTTCCTAAAGGGTAAACTTCTTCACAATACACAGTTCTGTACAAAGATTGGAAACTTTTCAGCTTTCCCACCATGCTAATTTATCTACTCACATAGCATTCTTTAATTACACCATTATGATAATTATTTCAAACTATTTCTAGCCCATGTTCAATTTTATATTTTTCTTGATTATAAAATTTCTAAGAGGATACTACTCTTATCTTGTCCACCAGTACAATCTCCACGTCTAGCAAACACTGGGCACATAATATATAATAATTATTTGTTGAATAAATAACCTGTATCTATTTACTGATTCATTCTTTCTTAAAAAATTGCTACTTAATTATAAATATGATTTGGAAGGTTAGGTCTATGCAAAATTTATAAACTACAAATCAAATTAGTTAATCAGAGCAGGCTTCTTCAACTGAGATTTGCTAGAGTTTTTAGGGTAAAGAGCAATTAAGTAATACTGTAGGAAGTCCTGATAAATTAAAATATTTTTACTTCGTTCACATTTTGTTTCCTGCACTGTGTTAGATGCTGTAACTCATCTGTGCGTTTTGGAAAGAGTGAGGTCAGGGCGAATGAAAACTGTCTTACGAGAGAACTGAGAGGCTTCAAGCAAATTTGATTACATAGAATTTTGATTACATGCATTTGGATTTCAGCATCCAGTGTATTCCAGAAATTCATCTTGGCATTCTTTCTGGAATTATATACAAAGCACATTCCTAGTGTCTGCAGATATTTAGACAATTTCCGAATTCCGGTGCCCTGAAAGACATGCTTTCACATCTTTGCTCTTAACCTACAGAATGATTTTTGAATACTTATTGGATTTTTTTTTTCAATTTAGCTGATGGCTTCACTTTTCGTTAACTTAGAACCTCCTAGATGTCTTAAGAGTGACTTAGAAGTGAAAGAAAACAGTCACAAAAGACAGCATTTTGTATCACTACATTTATACAAAATGTCCAGAAGAGGCGACTCCATTGAGACAGAAAGTAAATTAGTGGTTGCCTACATGGCAGGGGAATGAGATTGGAGGGCATGGAGATTGACTCCAAATGAGTACTGGTCTCTTTTTGGGGTGACCAGAATGTTCTAAAATTAGATCGTAGTGATAGGTGTACAATTTGGTGAATAGATTAATAATCATTGAATTGTATACTGTAAATGAGTGACCTTTGTGGTATGTGAATTATATCTCAATAAAGATGTTTAAAGAAAGAGTGGCTCACAGCTGAAATTTCTAATTACATTGCCACACATTTATATTTCCATTAATATGAAGACTAACTGCTACTGTGTGGTTTGTTGTTCCTTTATGCATTGATTTGATCTTTCCGTTAATTGAAATGAATTCTGCAATGTATACTACTCTGAAACATGTAATTGCTACTTCTAAACCTCCAATTTTTCTTAAAATAGGAATATATCAATTTGTTCTAAAATTTATTTAAATTATTGAAAACTAAGATTAATTGTGAAATAATAAGCAATTAAGAATTTATTTGCTTTATTTTTTCAATGTAATATTTAATTACTAAATTTTCATTCTTTGCCACATATCAAGAAAATGATAAAGCATGGGTTGAATCTCACTATGTGTCACATATAATCATGTAATTTACCTTAATTTATTAAAATGTTGACGCCATAAAGCAGAACTTTGCCTTTGTCCATTGTTATATTGCTAACATAAAACAGAGTCTATCACAAAATAAACTTTAAATATATATTAACTGATTTACAGACTGACAATTTTGTCCTTTATATCAAGTATTACTGTTACACTTCTAGAGCAACTGAAGGAATGAGTATATCTTCTTTGATTTCTGAAAGGTATTTTTGAGTTTATTTTAAGTCACATTTGGAATTAGCTTAATTATCTCCAAAGTTTATTGCTGCGAAGGAAACATTTCATTAAAATTAAATAGTGTTTGAAATGCTTTACAGTGTTTTAGAAAGATCAGATGCCAGGATTAACGTTTATATTCAGAAGTACATGAACAAAACCCATAGGCGTATGAATCCCCATTCCACCATCCCCCACTCTAGGAAAAGAAAAATTACTCTCGTCTCTGTTTCTGGCACTTCCATCTTTCTCATTCTATTAGGATATAGGAAAAGGGGAGAGTACAAAAACAAAGTCAGGATAATTATTTAGTGCGAAAAGGAAGAAGAGATGATAAATCCTCCATTTTAGGACATCTTTTTGGCACTGAGGTAAAATTTGCAGACATCAGGCTTGATTCTGGGGATTAATAGGGAAGCGGTTGACTTTGCCGTAAAACATATCGGGCAATCTTAGGCAGAGTACAAACATATTTTTCCATTCAGGAGTTTGTCAACTACAAAGTCCAAGTATACTTCTGTTTCCTATTTTATAATACAGCAAGCACTGGGGGTGCCAAAAGTTAAAAGAGTCCTGTTACTCACATCTTGGACATCAAAGGAGGTAGAGATTTCCTCAGTGTTTGAGTCCTTCGCAGCCCTGACAGCAATGGCACCAGTGACTCCAGTTATCACAGGGAAGGAGAAGCCAACTCACATTTTAAATGGTGTGTTTTATTCTTTAACACCCTGTCAGTGATTCTTCAATATTACTTTTTCTTTTTTCATTTTTGTCAGGCTGCATAATGTTCACAGTCTTATTATAATTTTCATAATTAGCATTACTCATTACATCAGTGAGTGAGAAGGCATGAATAATTTGAAACATATTTTCTCCATATAAATCTTACCAAACTTCCATACAAATCTTATCAAACTTCCTCATCTCTGCTACTCACTCAACTTCTGGAAATTTACAGATGTCATAAATAGTGGACTTTTTTTTTCCTTTCTTTTTTTGCTGAGGAAGATTCACCCTGAGCTAACATCGGTGCCAGTCTTCCTCTATTTTGTATTTGGGTTGCTGCCACAGCAGGGCGGAAGACAAGTGGTGTAGGTCAAGCCCTGGGAACCCAACCTGGGCCACCGAAGTGGAGCATGCTGAGCTTCACCACTAGGCTATGGGGCTGGCCCACTTTCTTTCTGTTTTTTCTAGTAAATCTTTTCTCTCTCTTTTGTTCCCATCCATAACATGTGATGTTCATGAACTAATCAGATATCTGTATTTTACTTTCACACTGATGTTTTAATATCTCTATTAATTTTTATCTACAATTTATCATGGTCATACATTCACTAAATCCTCTAGTGTCTCTCCTTTTTCTTTCATTTTTTGGTCGGTGCACAGTAAAAACAGGCTACGTTACAACTATAGGGAACACAAGTGCCTAAAGTGGAAATAAAGCATAAAATCATATACAGATCTTTGCAAAGACTATATTCCATGGATTCACCAAAAATTGTTTCCTTTTTTCTAAAGCCAATAATTTTATAGTGCTATTTTTAATATCAAAATATTTTGTACAAACCAATAATTGTTTCTTAAAGCTCCAGTATATAAGAAAGCATGGTTTTTCCATTTGAAGCAGGGAAAGGAAACCCTAAAATATTGCTGAGATGACTTACCCTTTTTGCCTTCTCTTTCCTGGGGTAACTTATTGGGAAAACAGGATGGAAAATATTGTTTGGGGGCAATTCTCCATGGTGTTTCTGCACTTCTATGACAGCTTTCGTTCAAGACTATCTTTTAAGGATATTTGTATAATGAAACCTTGGAAGACAAAGCCTTGTTTGTAAAGCAAATATCCTCAAAAGATAGAGGGGCAGAAGGCAGAATTACTTCCTGACCAATATAATAAAGATGATGTCTTCTACTGGGCCAAAGTTTAGGTAGGTTTGCTTGCAGTCCCCTTTATATAATTGGGGGTTTCCTAAGCTCAGAGTCCCTCAGTTGTGATACAAATCCCCTGAGTGCAGAATCTACCTGTGCCCACCTCTGTGCCTCCCCCATGAGATTTATGGGTAGGGGGAAGGAAACTGATATGGACACTGTGCCATGATTTATAACATTCTTTGTCTCTGACCCAAGAGTCTTACGTCTTCTGCCAGTATCTATAAAATGATGATAGCCTAACTTGTTAGCTTGCAAGTCAGGTAAAATCTCAAATCACTCTTGACAGTTTTGGAGATGATTAGAGCATGGGATGTTGATAGAGACATGGCTTTCTAAAACAGAAAAGTAAAAGGGCCCTCAGCAGCCAGGCTAGGGGGTATGAGAAAACTCTCCAGGGTCCAGTAGCAAATGTTCTCCAGTTGTGGACAAGGAGTGGTGGTAGGTAGTTAAAGGCCATCCCTCATTGTCGTAACTTTTAATGATGCTGAGTGGCGGAAAGTAAGCTTAAAATAAGCCACCCAAATGAGTCTTTGCTTGTTGTTTACTCCTCTATGCATAAGTTGGATAGGCTTAGGAGTCCCAAAGTTGGTACACAGGGCTTTGGGTAAACTGAAAACAGTTGAAGTTTGATTGAGCCATATGTCTGCTTGGAATGGATAGTAAATGTTACTTACTTACTGGTGGGAAGCTGCTCTCCCTCCACAAGCTCCTTGACCTCTTGTTCCTCTTCTCAAGTGTTTTAAGAAAAAAAAGGTATTCTGGAGGAATATTTGAGGGAACTATTTTGGGGAAAAGAGGGATTCAAACTTTTTGGTTCTCTTAGATTCAGATGCTCAAATCTCCATCCTACCCAGACTTGTGTGAGGAGGGGACATCTGGATTCAATGTGGAATTCAAGCAAGGTTCATAGCTGGTAAAGGAAGCTAACATGACCTTGTATGGGGGTCTGAGGGACCAATTCATTGTAGTGGGTCTTTTTTTTTTTTTTTTTTGGCTTCTATGCCTGCATGTGTAAATGGAATTGATGGGTTTCTTGAACTTCCCCCATCCCACAAGTGCCAGACAATCGACCTGATCAAGGAAGAGCTGCAAGTAGAGAGAGACTAGCAAGACACACTTCCCTGTCATTTGGCATCAGTGAGTGGGTCAGGATTTAGCATGAGTTTCTTTACCATCTGCTGTCCAGTGCTTTCATTATGCAGATGATATCCTGTTGGTTGGCATGTCAGAACATGCAGTCTTAATTAAAGGCCTAACTCCAATGTTACCATACCGCCGTCAGCAGGGGTAGCAGATAAAACTCAAACCCTTGATAAGTTTCAAAGTGTTTTGGGACTACGTGGGCAGATTCATGATTATTCAGCCAGCAATCGAAGAAAAACTGCTATCTCTTCAGCCCCCTACCACTAAAAAGGAGGCCTAGCTCTTTGTTGGTCATTTTGTGTAAGGAGACAGAATAAGTCTCTGTGACTGAGGATTTTGTTGATTGGAGACTCTGGCAAAAAAAGGCATCCTCGACCTGGGAGGTTCTGCTTGGAGTTTTGGGGTCTCCCTGGCACAGCTACTGTGTACACTTTTTTTGAAAAGGGGCTATTAGGTTGCTACTGAACTCCTGTCAGAAATCCACGCCTGACTCATAGAGGCCATGTGACTGCCTGGCCTGGTATCTCCATTTGGTGGTGGGTCTACTGAGACTCAACAATTAACAAAGTATGAAGGGCCCCTAAATGGAAATGGTATATTCAAGAAAACAACTGCTTAGCCCCAATGACATCTTGGTTTTATGTGAAAAACTAGCAGCTATCCTGTGGTTGTATGAGGACTTTATGCCAGACCCCACCTCTTGAAGCAAAGCACTAGGGTCCATGGTTCACGGAGGTTCCCTTAAATGCCTGGATCTGGTTCACTGATGGTTCAGCTGAGAAGAAACAAGATGTCTACTCGAACGCTGAAGCTGTTTAGCATCAATTCCAGCGCTGCAAAACCAAAATTAGATGAGGTCACTCTGTTCAGAAGGCAGAAGTCTGATTCTTGTTCTTTTGTCGATGACCTAGATGTTTGGTCTGTCATAAGGAAAACAACAGACTAGTAGATTAAAAATTACCTGTCTTTGGGGCCATCAACTGTGGAAACAGATCACAGTTGTTTACTGAACCATCTGCATCACTCATGTAGATTCCCATAGAGAAGAAATACCCATTTTCTGGTAAGATCTACTCTGGTTGAAATTGACTTTGATAATAATAATACCTATTTCATAGGGTTATTTGAGGATCAAACGAGATTACATGCATAAGAAAAATTTGAAAACTTCCTGGAATATGATTAATCCATATAAGTGTTAGCTATTCTTAACATTGTCGTTAGATTTCTTATCATAACTGCTTCAGTATTTTCTTCCTCAGCATTGGTGGAAGACTTTAAACTATGAACTTCTTCTCTATTCAAAAATGTAACCTCACCTGCAGGTTGTAGCTCATTAACAGTGGATATGGCTATATTTCTATTTGCATCTGCTCTTCTTAAAGGAAGAGAAATTGTGGACTCCTCTCTTAGTGCTATTTTTTCAGCGATGCTTATTTGCACCATACTTAACTCAAATTCCTCCAAACTTCAGGTATGTAGATTGCTTGCTTTTTTCCAGCACTCTTGTAGATTTCTTCTCTATAGAGTTATCATTTTCACAATTTCAAGCACATTCTGGAAGAAGATTGCTTCTTTTAACTTTTACCTTTATGCTATTTGTACTAAAAAAAATGATATCTTTCAATTTCTCTACAAATTTTATATCTGGGGTATTATTAATTATGAAACATGTAGGTGTCACAAAAAGATGGTAATGTACAGAAAGTACAAACAGATATATTTAAAATATATTACTTTTTAGTAGAAAAAATACAGAAACTTATCTGCACAGTATGGCTACACAAAGCAAGAGATATCACAACGTACTTCCGGGAGCTATATCCTGGGTTAACCAAGTCCTTATGGAGATGCAAAGCTGCTTATCCATCTTCTGAAAGCAGCCATGTTTTTAAAAAGCCCAAGACAAACTCTCAACCATTCTCTGGGGTGAAGAAGTTTTCCTGAAAATAGAAAGTCATCTATGTGCTTGCTAGGAACAAGAAACAATTAGGCTGCATAAACTGGGGTCGATAACTAGCAACCCAGAATCTTAAACTAGAATTACTTCACAGGAAGCCCAAAGGCCCATCACCCAGCAAGAAATATAGCTTGTAATGCACAAGAGGATCATAATCCCATTAGTAATGTTAGTTATTATTGCAACAGTATTGAAACCTGAGTCATTTAACAAAGAACTCAATAATTTTAAAACAAAAGTACTTTCTTTCAAAACGTAATTGAAGCCAGATATTTTAGGTTCAAAAATACTCTGTACTCATTTCTGAGAATTAAAAAATCATTGAAATGAGTAGTATCTCATTGTATACATCTGTAAAAGACATGCTTCCAAAATAAATATTCAAAAATGAAGGATGTACTTCCTTTTCAGGCCAAGTTGAAGAAGCAGGAATTGGATTTTTCCTTCCACCTAAAACAAATATAAAATCAGACAAAATGTACAAAATAATGGTTTTCAAGACATTGCACATCAGGCAATAAAGTTTAATGATCCTTAAGAGAAAAGAAATAAATGAGATGAGTCTTCTAATTAGCCCAACTTATGGTCTAGAGAGAGTTTCTAGGCCACAGTACCAGGAAAGGCAATCCGTGTGGAGCCTGGCGGTCTCTCTAAATTAAGGAAGCAGAGCTGGGACTCTGGAAAGGAAAAGGAGGTTAGAATCCACAGTGCAGAATATTGGAGAGGAGACAGCTAAATCAAGGGACAGCTCTTGAGGTCCACAGAGTCTCCCATAAGTTTTCAGCTAAGTGGTGACTAGGGAATGCAAGTGAGGAAATCATGCAAGTCCAGACAATGAGCCACCTAAAAGAATTAGAGAAAACAATGCCAAGAACCTATGCAGAGTGGAAAATTCCATAATTCAGGGGCATCAGGTAGATGACTCAGAAGCTAACTATCCTCAAAATGATCAAAAATTCTCAAAAAAGTTAACTTCACTTAGAACAAAATTAAAGAATATTTTTAAGAATATAAAAATGTCCACTACTCAACAAAATAAAAATCAGTGTCTGGCAGTCAATAAAAAATTACCAGGCATGCAAGAGACAGGAAAACATGACCTACAGTTTGGAGAAAAATCAGCAAATTGAAATGAACTCAGAAATATTACTGATATTAAATATGGACAAGAATCTTATAACAGTTGTTATAACTGTATACTATATAGTCAAGAAAGTAGAAGATTGTACTTATTAAGTAGATATATGGGAGATATAAAAAAGATCCAAATTAGAATTCTAGAGATAAAACTTATAAGGTTTGAAATGAAACAACAAATAGACTCACTGAGATTAACAGCAGATTAGACATTATGTAATAAAAGATGTAAGAACTTGAAGAAATAAATTATTAAAAATAAAAAAATAGAAAAAAAACATTAAAAATAAACAGAACAATGGTGAGATCAATGGTAAACTGTGGGGTAACTTCAAGTGGACTAATCCACAAATAATTGCAGAGTCCCTGAAAGACAGAAAAAGGAAGAATAAAAAATAAATAGTGGCCAAATTTTTTAAAAATCTGATGAAAATTATAAACTCACGTGGTAAGTGAACATAAGTAAAGCCATCTTGTTACACTAAATGACCCCTTCCTAGTTAAAATCCTTGTAGCATGTAATCATTATAAGTTCCTACACACTTTCATGATCTTATGGCCCTGATTCTGTGCACATACCCCTGCTGAGGTACTCTGATAGCTTTGTTAATAACAATTTTAACACATTTTCCCAAGGAATAAGAAGGCCTCCAGGAAGAAGGAACACCTGTAGGATATTCATCATCACTGACAGAAGAAAAGAACAATGAGGGACCCTGGAGTTTGTTATGCCTGAAGGGCAACATTTTTAAACTCCCTCCTTATTGCCCATTTTCCCTACACAACTGCCTCGAGATTCTGTAATTCTTTAAGATGGTTTTCTTAGACATTAGTCTGCCATCTTCTGATTGTGCCTACTAATCAGATAAAAGCTGCCTTTCTCAATTGCTAACTCATTGTGACTAATTGGCTCAGATAACGGTGAGCAGAGCAAGCCCATTGCTCGGTACCAACTTACATAAGAAGTTCAATGAACCTCCAGCTCAATAAAACATAAAATGAACTACATTAAGTTACATTATAAACAAATTTATAAATACCCTGATAAACAGACAACTTAAAACCCAGAAAAAAGACACAGTACTTTCAAGGAAGAGGGGAAATAATAGCAAGTTTCTTATTGGAACAATACAAGCCAGAAAATAGTTGGACGGTATCTTTTAAGTACCTAGAAAAAAGAATAATCATGTATGAATTGCATACCCAATGAAAGCATTTTTAATATCAAAAGCAAAGTAATGCCTTTTTGAAACATAAAATAAAACTGAATGAATTTATGACCAAAATACATGAAGAAATGTTAAAGATAGAAAGAAAATGATTCCAGCTAGAAATCTGGAACTATCCAAAGGGATGAAGAACACTGGAAATCATAAGTATATGGGAAAATATAAAATAACATTTTTCATTACTTAAATATTTCTGAAAGATAAATGACAATTTAAAGCAAAAATAACCAAAATAAATTATGAGTTTTATACAATAGTTAAAAAGAAAGAAAATGAAAAACAGCAATAGCGTGAGAGCTGGGAAGGGAGAAACGGAAGAACACTGCCATAAGGTTTTTATGTCATGCGTGGAATGGTATATCACTTGGAAGTAGACTATGATAGGCTAGAGATATTTACTATAAACACTAAACAATCATCAAATTGAAAAGTGCTATAGTTAAAAAGCAACAAAGGGCATGGAATAGAATCATATAAAGCATTCAATTAATCTAAAAGGAGGCAAAAAAAGGAAAGAGAACAAAGAAATGATGGGACAAATAGAAGACAAATATCAAGATGATCAACTTAAAGTCAACCACGTCAATAATAATAACTCAATCTACTATTGAATACGTTAGTATGCTCTGTCTACAGTCATGCATTTCTTCTAGATGGGGAAACTTCTGAGAAATACACTGTTAGGTGACTTTATCGTGTGTGAACACCACAGAGTGTACTTTCGCAAACCTAGATGTTGTAGCCTACTATAAAGCTAGGCTGTACGGTACTGATCTTATGGGGCCACCGTCATATATGCAGTCCTTCATTGACCAAAACGTCGTTATGTGGTGCATGATTATGTAACACTTTGTTTCATTCATGCCTATGTTGAATAAAGAGGTCCAAAATTCTATTTGATTCAACTCTCTTTTTTATGCTTTACATAGCAACAAATTAAAACTAAACATTCAATAAATCTTTATTAGATAAGGAATTTGAACTATTGTGAGACAGCAAGGAGAGATAGAACAGCAATGTGAATCTCTCAAGTTTATAGTTGGTGCTAGGATGGACAAGTTGATGCCAGAACAGGTTCTGAAATTCTTGTCAATATGAGAACTTGACCTGAAAACAAAAGTGAAGTAGATAAAAATTGGAAAGTGATATAGACATGTAACATTAGCTCCAAGAAAAGGAATTTTTCATCAAGGTTGGCGATTAATAAGTTGGAGGAAAATGGGAAGCAGGAGAATGAACGCTGTTGGATATGAAGTTTGGGCAACAAAGGAGCCTCCAGTGAAGAACACTGCAGAAATTCATGGAGCAAAATAGTGCCAAAAGGAAAATCAAATACATAGTTAGTGATAGTATATCAAATTGGAGCATTTAATTTCTTTCAAATCTGTCATTACTTCCAAATGAAGATCTATCTTTCATGTCTCTCAAGATGAATGTGGTGATCAGTTTAAATAGGTTGGAGTCGATAAAGCATTAGCCCCGTCTGTCTCAATAACAAGAGGTTTATTTAGACATTTTTCTCGCATGTCAAGAAGTTCCCAGGTATCTTACCTCAAGTAGAAAATGGTTATGGTGGTGGCAATTTTTGTTTTGTTTTGTTTTATTATTATTTTTTCAAGCTCTTACAGGCAACCCTCTCAATTAAAATGCAGAAGTTGAATATTTCTTGGCTGTAACGAGTAGCTTCCTCAGTCAAAAATGCCACTTGAAAATCGTCACACACACACACACCACCCACATAATATTTTATAGCTTACAATATCATATTATTGTTCTTTTAGGGGATAACTTAGTCAAAAAATTTTTAACTACAAAAAGCACAACTAAGGCAATTCAAATTG